>NW_015505342.1:485194-509054 GCF_001515645.1 Sinocyclocheilus grahami | reverse complement strand
GGTGCGAATGCAACCCTTTAAATGGTACTGGGAAATAGTTCGCGCAAAATCGTCCCAGTACTTTAGTACTGTACATTTAGTTCTGGAACTAAAGCGGTGCGAAAGGCCCTATAGTTACCTTAACCAGGAATGGTCGACCAACAAAGATCACTCCAAAGCAAGCTGTGTAATAGTCCGCGAGGTTGCAAAGGATCCCAGTGTAACTTCAAAGCAACTAAAGGCCTTTCTCACATTGGCTATTGTTAATGTTCAGGAGTTCACTGTCAGGAGAACACTTAACATCCATGATGTGCATGGCAGAGTTGCAAGGAGAAAGCCACTGCTCTCCAAAAAGAACATTGCTGCCCGTCTGCAGTTTGCTAAAGATTGTGTGGACAAGCCAGAGGACTATTGGAGAACTTTTTTGTGGATTGATGGATTCAAAACAGAAATTTTTGGTTTAAATGAGAAGTGTTATGTTTGGAGAAAGGAAAACACTGCATTCCATCATAAAAACCTTATCCCATCTGTGGTGGTAGTATCCCAACATGGTGGTAGTAGTATCATGGTTTGGGCCTCTTTTGCTGCATCGGGGCCAGGACGGCTTGCCATCATTGATGGAACAATGAATTCAGAATTATACCAGCAAATTCTAAAGGAAAATGTCAGGACATCTGTCTGAGAACTGAATCTCAAGAGATGCAGCAAGACAACGACCCCAAACACAAGTCGTTCTTCCAAAGTATGGTTAAAAAAGAAAAAAAATGTGCCTAATGTTTTGGCATAGCCGAGTCAAAATCCAGACCTTAATCCAATTGAAATGTTGTGGAAGGACCTGAAGCAAGCAGTTCATAGGAGGAAACCCACCAACATCACAGAGTTGAAGCGGTTCTGTTCTGAGGAATGGTCTAAAATTCCAACAAGCCGTTGTACAGGACTGATCAGCAGTTACAA
This sequence comes from Sinocyclocheilus grahami, assembly GCF_001515645.1. Classification (NCBI taxonomy): domain Eukaryota; kingdom Metazoa; phylum Chordata; class Actinopteri; order Cypriniformes; family Cyprinidae; genus Sinocyclocheilus; species Sinocyclocheilus grahami. The sequence continues at coordinate 508,121 of NW_015505342.1, read as the reverse complement.
TAAACATTTACCTGCAGCTATTGCTGCAAAACCGGATCAGACCAGATACTGAAAGCAAAGATTCACATACTTTTGCCACTCACAGATATGTAACACTAGACAATTTTTCTAAATAAATAAATGACAAAGTATATATTTTTGTCTCATTTGTTTGATTGGATTCTCTTTGTCTACTTTCAGAACTTGTGTGAAAATCTGATGATCATTTAGGTCATATGGAATACGAAATATAGAAAATTCTGAAGGGTTCACAAACTTTCAAGCAGCACTGTATGTGTAATCTTTATTAATGTAACAATATAAACTACCATTCAAAAGTTTAGGGGTCAGGAAGATGTATTTCAAGTAAATTATATTCTTTTAATCTTTCTATTTATAAAAGAATCGTGAAAAAAGTATTACGGTTTTCACAGAAATTTTAAGCAGCACAACTCTTTTCAACATGGATAATAATAAGAAATGCTTGTCATGTTAACTTTAAGGTGAAGTGGTAGCTTTGGGCGAGGAGAACAAGGAGAGACAGGTGTCTTCTGTAAGAAACAAAAAAAAAGAAGGAAACAGGAAAGACAACTTGTTAGAGACCACAGTGTGGTTCAAGACTGCAGCGACATTTTAGTGTAAAGAAAAAGAAAGACACTCCTGCGACATTCAGGTCAGGACAAGTCCCTTTTTTTTATCTGTAACACGTCACATTTTCCCTTGCATTTATGATTCACACACACCACAGGTTACCACACCCTTCCCTGGCCTCCCTCTGACAGTCGATGGTCCGCCCTTGTGCGACACTACGTCTGATTACAGACCGTGCTTGTGTCTGCAAGCTTGTGTACAATATGAAACTAGCCATAATTATGGGTCTGTACAAACATATGCATGTGTGAGAGAAAGCATGACCCTTTATGAATCTGTCCAACAAAAACTGGTGAAGCAGGAACTGGACTTTGAACATTAGAAACCCTGTGACCGGCCACATACATTTTAAGAGAAAACACAGGCATAGAAGAGGTCAGCATAAAAATTATAGTTTAGATTGTAAACTTTTCATTTTATTTACATCAAACTTTGATGGAGCGAATACAGAGCCTTGAGGTATCCAGAACTCAATACATGACTCAAACTCGGCTCGTCTGCATTTACTACAAAATTAGCCTATTGTATGTCATCCTTTGGCTTAAGGGCAATGTTTATTTTGTCTCTAGAACAATGGGAGAAGTTAGCCTAGCCCTATTATGGGCCCTTACCGTTTTGTTCTTCCCGTTCCACAAACAGATGAAAACCGTTTAGAAGAGGTCAGCATAAAAATTATAGTTTAGATTGTAAACTTTTCATTTTATTTACATCAAACTTTGATGGAGCGAATACAGAGCCTTGAGGTATCCAGAACTCAATACATGACTCAAACTCGGCTCGTCTGCATTTACTACAAAATTAGCCTATTGTATGTCATCCTTTGGCTTAAGGGCAATGTTTATTTTGTCTCTAGAACAATGGGAGACGTTAGCCTAGCCCTATTATGGGCCCTTACCGTTTTGTTCTTCCCGTTCCACAAACAGATGAAATTCAGTTGGGCTGAATTATTAAAGAGTGGTATTTATTATAAGAGTTATTATTATTAGAGTGGTGCAAAATACAAACATTGTGCCTCTAGTCAGAAAAGTTTCACACCACAGTGACTGGCACAAACTATGCAGTGACATGGCTAACATTAATCAGATCTAGAGATCACATACTTCGCACTTGATGTCATTCAGTTCAATGCCTACAGAACGAATCAACATCATAGCAAATCAGTAGCAAACTTACCATTTATACATTTACAAATGTTTGAAAAAAAAAAACTGCATTTCTAGATGTTAGTAAAAACTGTTGTTTCCTGTACAGACAAAGCTTGCCTTGTTATGCTTGAAATCATAACGTCATTCTAACCCACATTCCAACAATTCTTGTTTTGTTTAAAGATAAATGGAAGTGCTGGCAAAAGATTGCACAGATGATGATTCTAGGGCTGTGCAAATAATCGAATGTGATGATAATGCGCATCTCGTCAGTAAAGCCGGTTCTGTGATTAGTAGTAAATCTCCATCACCTGCTTTCAAATGCTTTCACATCGGCGATAATGAACGTGATATTGCATAGCTTATCAGTGAACTACGGCTCTGTGTAGTAAATGCTGCTCCATTTGAAAGCAGGTGATGGAGATTTACTACTAATCACAGAACTGGCTTTACTGACGAGATGCGCATAACAATCGCATTCGACTATTTGCACAGCCCTAGATGATTCCTTCCCAAAAAAGGTGTGTGCATTGCGGTGAGTGTTTATTTAAAGGGTTTGTTCATGGTTTTTCATTGTGTGATGGTCAATGTTGTCATACGGGTGACAAATCAGCCTAAAATACAGGACAAAGACCAATAAAACCGTATCACATGGCAACAATCTGACAGTAACAAAAATGTAGCACTTCAATAGGGAAGCATAATTTTTCTTGCAAGCAACTACCATAGTCATCACTGCAGTTTATTAGCATGCTAATAGGTTCTTAAATTAATTCCTGTAGCATTTGGACCAATCAGACACACAACTTTTTGTTATATTTAACAAATAATATCTAATGCCCCCTCACCTAACCAAAGGGCCAATTACGAGGGTCTATGGACCCTTCCCCCGAAATGCACCTAACACCTCAGAAAGGCAGAACAGGCCTCTGGCTCCATGGTAACCAATGCGGATATCACTGGTTTTATTGCCTAAAGGAATGCCGGCAGATAGTCAGCTAAATATCTACAGCGGATCTAAAATATGAATAGTTAATTATAACTACTTATGGTTAATTATTTATATTTCCGGTCGTTGAGCTAAATTCGCTACATTCCCCTGCCACTAAAAATCTCACAAAACAACTAGCTAGTTGCTTGATGACTAATCATCTAGTTAACCATCCTGGCAATCCCTATGCATTTGGCTGGAGCTGTCACTGAGGTTTTAAAGCATTCCCTGAGGCACTTCAAAACACCACTTGCACATTCTCAGTCCATCAATCTAATTCAGACTCACAGAAAAGTGTAGCTAACCCAAACAGACCCTGCGGGAAGGTTTAATGAAGAGAACATGGTACACAAAGTCTCTGTTTAACCCAAGCAAGCACACATGCGGATCTGGCACTTCACAGGAGATACGATGGATCATCCGTCTTTTGACAAAATTAGCTAATTTATAAAACAACTGGAGAAAGATCTGACTAGAAACATGTCTCTTAACGCTCTGTTAGCTTGATAAGCGTCAGCGCACAAATATTGGATGGACAAATTCCTGAATTCCAAAGGATCAAAGTGGCTTTTATTAAGGCAGAGGGAACGAAATAATGAGGGAAGTGAGGTAAGGTAGCATTCTCTCAAAAACAAGCTAAAAAAAACATAGGCTACTAGTTAGCCTTTTTCTGTTCATTCTGCAGCCAAAGTGCCCTATCAACAAACTCCTAGCACACTTCTTGTAATCTGTTGCTCACAAGCTAAAGGATGTCATACAATAACATAATTTTGTAGTAAATGCAGACGAGCCATGTTTAAGTCACATCTTGAGTTTGGGATACCTCAAGGCTCCGTGCTCAGCCCAACACAGGATGATGTAGATTAAATAAAAGTCTTTATTTTTGCAATCTGAACTGTAATGTCTAAATATAGCCATAAAATATCCTTTTATAACCTAGCACTAACATCTTTTTCTTTGAATTTCAAGCAAATTATAACAAATTCGTCATATATAGAGAGTGATATTAAATTACTTGGTTCATACTGCTAACCCCTAGCCTAGGGTCTTTTGGTTACCTGAAGAATGGGCTTGAATAACACTACTATTGTTGTTGTTTTCAAAAATGACATTTTGCCTCGAAGTGACAATAAACAAAATGCAGTTTTAGTGATACCAGGGGCGATGATCGTGTTGAGAACACAGCTGGCTGTGGTTTACTATGAATGAGCAAATTAATCTCCTTTCTGTTCCCGTGGCGATAAAGCGTATGTAGAATGCAGGTTAGTCTAAAGGAACCATCATGCATCTTAACTATGTTGCTATAGTAACACTTGTGAGTGACAGGTCAAAAAAGGTGTGCAATGAGATGGTTGACTATAGAGGAAGTGCACACTGACTGTCAAACGAACTAGAGAGAAAATTTGCTTGGAAGTAAACCATATTTTAAACTTCAAAAACTTTTTGTGTCATGTTTCCTTTCCCCTTAATCTTTCTCTTCCAAACAGAACAAAAAACATGCTGAAGCAAGATCCAGTCTTCTGTTCAGCTGAGGTCTTGTTTCACAGCTGAACCAATGACCCCTTAAACTTTTAATAATCCCCAAACACAGATGGCAGAGAAAGTACAGAGCGCACAGACAAAATATAGTATGGAACAAATGTTAAACTATTAAATGCAATTAACCTCTTGCACTTCTGGACATCAAGTGTGTGGAAACAACAGAACATAACAAAATGTCTTACCTTAAAACTGGCTAACTCTTGTTTGGTGAATCCATGACTGTGGATAATCTTCATCTGTTTGACCAGTGTGCTTTTCCCACTTTCAGCAGCACCTACATCAAAATAGGTCATTCATAATTACTAATTAGTCATTTAGTTTACACTTTTAACAAAATCTAATGGTACAGTCTATATTAACCTAAGATAAATGTCTAGTTTAAGGGTACAGCTTTCACTGTTCATGAATCAACACTTTCTGAAGTTCAAACCCACAACCTTTCAGTTACCACTCCAGATATGAGGTTCAAACCTGCCACCATTCAGTTATCTGCACAAATATGAAATTTGAACCCACAACCTTTCAATTATCAGCCCAGATGTGAGGTTCGAAACCATTACTTTACAGTTACCTACACAAATACAAAATTCAAGCCCACAACCTTTCAATTACCAGCCCTAATCTGAGTTTCAAACCTAGAACCATTTACGGTAGTTACCTGCACAAATGTGAAATTCAAACCCACAGCCTTTAAGTTACCATGCCAATTCTGAGGTTCAAACTGTCCAGTTACCTGCACAAATATCAAATTTATACCCAGAAATATTCAGTTACCTGCACAAATATCAAATTTATACCCAGAATGATTCGGTTACCTGTACAAATATGAAATTTGAACCCACAATGGTTCAGTTTCCTACATAAATATGAAAATTAAACCCAGAATGGTTCAGTTACCTGCACAAATAGAAAATTCAAACCAGCACAGATCTTTAGTATATGAAGCTAATACCTTCATATCAGGCCATTTCTCACATTCAAACTCACAAATGTTCAGATAACTGCACGAATCTGATATTTTAAAGCAACAACCTTCCATTTCACTGACCATATCTAAGATTCAACCCACCAAACTTTCAGTTTCAACCGATAACTGAGACTTGAACCTTTTATATATCAGTTAAAACTTCACATCTGGGCAGTTAACTTAACATTTTTGGGTTTGTACCTCCTACAAACCCAAAAATGTTAAGTTTCAATCTACAACCTGCCCAAATCTGTGGTTCAAACCCACAACCTGTTGGTTTCAAACCAAAACTGGGATTTTAAACCAACATTCTTGGAGAGATTGGCTATGTAGACTGATAACTTTCCATTTCAAGCCCATATCTTTTGCTGAATAAATAAACCAGATCTGGAGTTCAAACCCACAATCTTTTAGTTACAAGTAAACTAAAATACCCAAAATTACATTTCTAATGAACAAGCAGGTCCATGTAAAGATCAAAACCAAACCAACTAAAAGCATACTTACCCAGCATGAGGATCTTCACTACGTTCATCTCTCTCTTGGCGCACTCGTACAGATCTCTGTCTATCTGCGAGCTGTGGATCTTCGCCTTCTTTCCTTCCTCGGTCACCTCTGAGCCCAGACACAGACCCATATCCAGAGCTCATGTCTTTCCCACACAGCTAAAGATCCAGCAGAAATCCCAACATTACGGATGGAACCGAAAAGGACCGTTCAAACACACGTAAAAACATCCCGGAGATCACCGCGCGCTCTTATCCAAAGTCCCTCCGGTTAACGCGTAAAATGACACCAAAGTCAACTGCGCGTGTGTTTTTGGAATGATCTGATTCCAAATCTGAGAGAGAGAGAAGGAAAGTTTCGAAAAAAAAGTTTCAAATTCGCCTGTTCCCGGTTAGTTTCGTCTGACTCAGCGCTCCTGCTGGTTCGGGATCATCGCGTAGACGGGTTTTATCTCACGTAAACACTGTCAGACGCCCCACAAACACTCCTATTCCACAACGCAACTCTACCGGTTCATTACAAGCAAACTAAACGGTGCGGGTCGCCTACAGAGCGTCGCTTTTTGGGGGTGTCCGGAGGCGTGGTTGGATCCAGATCCAACTCCTCCCACCTTACATATACCTAAACCAGGGGTGTCCAAACTCGGTCCTGGAGGGCCGGTGTCCAGAAGAGTTTAGCTCCAACCCCAATTAAACACACCTGAAGCAGCTAATCAAGCTCTTACTAGGCATACTAGAAACTTCCAGTCAGGTGTGTTGAGGCAAGTTGGAGCTAAACTCTGCAGGACACCGGCCCTCCAGGACCGAGTTTGGACACCCCTGGTTTAGATATATGTAAGGTGGGAGGAGTTGGATCTGGATCCAACCACGCCTCCGGACACCCCCAAAAAGCGACGCTCTGTAGGACACTGAGCTTGAACACTGAGCTCTGACAGTTTGGGCAGCCCTGACCTAAACCTACCCGTCTCCACCCCCGGATCCCTAAACCTACCCATCTCCATCCCCTAGATGTGGATTCAACCACGCCCCCTGGATCTTGTGTTCTGCAGTGAGGGGCTACTGGGTGTCCGCGTTCTTTAGGAAGGAAGTGTTGTCACCTGAGATGGGTTCCACTCAAGCGCTGTGCGAGAGTGACTGGCAGACCCTGAAACTCATTATACAATTAAATGTAATGAAATGAAATTAATGAATTAATACAATATTTTAAAATAAAATGAAGTAAAAATATAAAGTAAAAACGTTCAAAGTAACTATAAACAAACAACACATGCCATAAAATACCATATAAACAATAAAATAAAATATGAAATCAATCAAATAAATTTAAATGAAATTTTTTATTATTATTATTTTGTTATAGTTTTTTATCTAATAGGCTACAACAAAAACTAAATCACGGAAGCAGTCAAAAAACACTCACTACGCATCAGCTTAAATATGTACAATAAAACTTTATAATTATTATATTTATTATTAACCATAAATATTTTCTTTGTACAATCAGTGACCACACAAATTCAAACCGGCTGTAAAATTCAGTTGAGAATGTTTTTACTTCACAATGTTAATTTAGTATCATACTATTATGGCTTTAATCAATATTTAAAATATTATTTATTTTCATTTCAGATAAAATTTTAGTAGTTTTAATGTTTTTGTCATTTTTAGTAGTTTATTTTTATATATGTCTATATAGTTTTTATAGGCTAAGTACATCAAGTTAAACTAAATTAAAAGGAAAAATGTTTCCTTGGCAACTACAGGAAAAAAATTAACTTAAATGATTTTAGCAAATGGCTGCAATATAACAAAGAGTGAAAAATTTAAGGGGGTCTGAATACTTTCCGTACCCACTGTATATATATATAACTTTTTACTGGTACTTTACATTGTGTTAAAAAAGACCATATCCATAAAAAATCATTAGCAGGGGTGGAAAATATTATGTATTTCTCATAAAGTTCAGTCTGAAAGATGCATACATAATCTTCAAATTGACTCAATTAGATTCAGTAATTAGATTTTAATGCGCTTAATGCATTAATGTTCAAATAATAGTCAGAACAGCCTGTTTTCATATTTATTGTGAAAATTGCATAGAATTTGCAATTAATGTATGTGTTTTGATGATTTACAGTTAATCATGGGATGATAAATTAAAGATTGTCTGAAGACGTTAACACCACATTCAGAATTGGTCACTCAACATTTCTGCAAAGTAGAAACATTAAATTTGTGTTTTTTTCACAACTATTCACTATAAATGTGCAGGAAATGTTAAAAACAATAAACATGCTTCAATTGCAAGGTGCTTTGACATTCATTAAAACCAAAAACAGGTGGCAAACTGCATAAAAACAAGATAAAAGTACATATGAGATAAAAGCAAGTTTGAATTTTGACAATCAGTTTGGTTTAGACTGATGTTTGTAAAGATTATTTATGTTGCATGTTAAAATGAATGAAACTGTGACGTTAAACTGACATGTAACAATCACCTGAGGTCAAAGAGTCTTTGGTTGTGACTTTGATCACATCACAACAAGGTGAGAAAGTGGAAATAAAAGTGGTATAAGAGAGAGTAAAATGCCAGATATGTGACCGTGGACACTGTATGAAACAATATTTGAAAAAACTTCTGAGATTTGTTTCTTGATGATGATGAGAAAGGTAAAACTACAACAGCACCACCAGAATAAGAGTTACTAGGGTAAAACCAGGTAAAAATGGCCAGGATAACATTTTACCACAAAAAAGTTTTAATTTTGATTTAATATTTTAATGATTTTATTTTTTTGCATTGTGACATTATTTTGATCGATATAGCCCATTTGCCAAAATCTCACTATCAAAATGGAAAATATATATATATATATATAATATAAAAAAGGATAGCATATATTAATTAAATTGTAAAGTATTTATATATCATGGTAGTGCATCCTTAATTTATACATATCTATAAAAAAAATACTATAAAGAGAATCTAATATGAATCATTACGGCAAATAATGAGATCTGCAAACAAAAAAAAATTTATAAAATAAAAATGTAAATGTCCAGATGTATTATGGTAATGAGAATATAAATGGAAATTAAATAATAAAAAATAATATCACAATGCAAAAAAAATGCCTTAATAGTCCTAAAACAAGAACATTTCTTTATGAAAAAAAATTCTTTCTTTTTTGATTTTGGGGTAAAATGTGACCTGGATATATTTCCATGACACAGAATATAAAACGCAAAATAAAACAAAATCCAAACATAAAATCAGAATAAGCTTACATACATACTATCAGCTACTATGCAAACTATCGTAGTCAACATCAAGTGTTTCTTCGCAAAGCGATTCTCTGCTCAACCAGTTACGAGCGGATGGATCGCCCCAATTAAAAAACTATTGAAATTACACAATCTTCCCATAACCTTCCTATATGACACAAAAGTATTTGCTGAATGTTTCTCAATGTTCCTCCCATCCACAGAGGAAGTCTTCCAATCCATTTAATAGGTACCATAAAAATTCTCCACGCACAACAAAGTGCTTTTGTCGTCAAAGAGTCGTACGAAGAAAAAAAAAAGTCTCGGTTTCTCCAAGTCCTCTTAAAAGCAGCCTCAGCTCAGGCATTTGTTCGTTCAGGGTGTTTTATAACAGTCCGAGGGTCATTTTGGTTCTACGATGAAGCCCTCGATTTGTTTGGCTTGGATATTTTGGTTAATTATTCGTTAGAGCCGTCTCGGTCTTCAGCGAATCATCTTTACGCTTCAAAGCCTCGATCACGGCCATCTCTTTAGCTTCCTTCTTCTGGTTCCTGGCCTCAAACTGCAACCTACCAGGACAAAGAGAGACACGGCTCATTTGCATATGTTCATAAGATTTCTAGTGAGCGATGCTTTCACGTTTTGCTCGTATTGCCCACAAACCTGTTCTCAATGATTCTCTGCACGATGTCGTCGGAGGCCAGATTGTTGCCGCTGTCCAGGATGCGGAAAATACCTCTCTTCTTTGGCTCCTGTGAAAAGAGTCAATGGGTAAAAACTGTTTTATTGGAAGAAAAGATCGTTCAGAGATGCATATTAGGAGACTTTACTCACGGCGTAAGGGTCTGTCCCGTCTGTGTCAGGAAACACTTCGGTCTTCCCATGACACACCAGATCCACCTACAGCCAGGCACATGAACATTCAGATATAGATACATGACTGCAGATTCTGATATGTATAGTGTAATTTTAATATCATTGAGATACTATTATAGTTTTCATTAATGTTTTGAATCAGTTTTTATTTTTATATTTGCTGTTTCGTTAAAGTTTTAGTAATTTTTTTGTAGTTTTTTTTTTATATATGTTTTTATTTTATTTCAAGTAAAGAACTTTTTTGATTTTGATTTTTAGCTAACTATAATGACCTTGGTTGAGATAACGAGACACTTTTAGATGAGCAGATAATTGTAAAAAAGTTTCAGTTCAGAAACAGTTCAAACTAAAATCATTTATCAAAATATTTTAACGTACAACAGAATATTTGGATATTAGTGTAGTGCTTCATAAATTTGGCACTGAAAAAATAATGGAAGAAAAAACTTAAAACATGTCAAAAGGAAATAAGTAGATAAGTAGAGAGTAACAATTTATATCTCTATTTAAGCTCTACTTTTTCTTTTTTTTTTTTAATTAAGCAGATGATAATTCATTTTTAAATTATTTTTTCAGTGTCAAATGTCCATATATATCATATACTGTATATAATTTAATAAAATGTAACCATTTCAGTATTAAAATTTTTTTCTTTATATAATAACCAATAAACCTACATTTATTTTACAAATACATGATGTCATCAATATATTGTGCATCCTTTGTATTTTTTCCCCATCTGGACTGAGAAAATGTCCCAAGCACTCGTTTGAGTTAAACTCTAATGCATGGTTGAACGCTCTGTAACTGTCTGAGGGTTTGTGGTTAAAGAGGCGAGCAGTAAATCTCTAGATTGTTCCCGAAGCAGGACAACACAGAATTGCTGAAATAGTGTTCAGTCACTAAAGCCTTGGAGTCTGGCTGCTGTCCCAGAGCTTTACACAACACACACACACAGCTTTGTGTCTCTTCACACTCAAAGCCTCTTATTGTGTTATTGTGTCTAGAAGTGGGTTACACCAAAACTAGATTCTTATTCTCTACAATGAACGGTTTAGTACTGTACCTTAAAGTGATCCAGAAGGTCTTTTCCTACTGCATACGGAGCCCCGATCACAACCTCAGACACATACTGAAGACAAGGGAATCACAAGACAGTTATTCATGGTCTAAATGAAAGATTGATTATAAACTGAACTCAAAGTTCTACAACAGATTCTTTAAGTTCTAAACTGTCTAGGTTCTACTTTCTTCAAGTTGTCATTTTTTTAGGTTCTAAGTTCTTCAAGCTCATAAAGTTCTCCAGTTGTAGAGTTCTCTAAGTTCTAAAGTTTTCCACTAGGTTCTGCGTTCTCTAACTTTTAATTTCTTTACATTAAGTTTTCAGACTTCTCATAGCTCACACATTTCTCCAGTTCTATAGTTCTAAGTTCCCCAAGTTTTACATTCTCTAAATTCTTAAATGAACACTCCACTATTTTTGAAAATAGGCTCATTTTCCAACTCCCCTAGAGTTAAACAGTTGAGTTTTACCGTTTTCGAATCCATTCAGCCGATCTCTGGGTCTGGCGGTAGCACTTTTAGCTGTAGCTTAGCATAGATCATTGAATCTGATTAGACCGTTAGCATCTTGCTCAAAAATGACCAAAGTGTTTCTATATTTTTCCTATTTAAAATTTGACTCTTCTGTAGTTACATCGTGTACTAAGACCGACGGAAAATGAAAAGTTGCGATTTTCTAGGCCGATATGGCTAGGAACTATACTCTCATTCTGACGTAATAATTTCGGTGCAGCAGGCGCAATGATATTATGCAGCGCCTGAAAATAGTCCCCAGCTAGGTAACTTCCAACGTGACCGGCACTAAGTTTGTGTAGTTGGTTATGTTGATGGAAGTTAGCCTATTTTCAGGCGCTGCGTAATATCATTGCGTCTGCTGCAACCATGGTACGGCAGCAAAGTTCCTTGATTATTACGCCGGAATGAGAGTATAGTTCCTAGCCACATCGGCCTAGAAAATCACAACTTTTCATTTTTCGTCGGTCTTAGTACATGATGTAACTACAGAAAAGTCAAGTTTTAAATAGGAAAAATATAGAAACTCTTTGGTCATTTTTGAGTGACATCGGCTGAATGGATTAGAAAACGGTAAAACTCAACTGTTTAACTCTAGGGGAGTTGGAAAATGTGCCTATTTTCAAAAATAGTGGAGTGTTCCTTTAAGTTGTAGTTTCTCAGAACTATCCAAGTTCTAAAGTTCTACATTTTCTAGGTTCTACATTCTCTAACTTTACTCTTTATTTAAGTTTTCAGAGTTCTCCAAGCTCACAAAGTTCTCCAGTTCTATAACTATAAGTTCCTTTAACTTTTACATTCTCCAAATGTTTGTAGATCTAATTTCTTTAAGTTGTAAATATTCAGAGTTATCCAAGTCCTAAAGTTCTACATTGTCTAGGTTCTACAATCTCTATATTTAATTTCTCTAGGTTTTAAGATCTCAAGGACCTACTGTGACGAGAGGGGCGGGGCCGAGAGCCGTGGGAACGGAGCGAGCCCGGTGGAGTAAATGCTAATGCGCGACACCTACGCCACTCACCGGTCTCGAGTCCCACGGAGGAGCTCCGGAAGGATAAAAGGAGGAGTGACGACAGTGTTGGACGAGAGAGGACCAGGCCTGGATTTTATTTTGTGTTTTGTGTGCGGCAGTCGTCCGCGAGGGGCTGCCGCTTTACTTTCATTTTGTGTTTGTTTATTTTATTAAAAGTTTTGTTCAAATGTTCGCAGGCTCCCGCCTCCTTGTTTCCGTGACTACGAACTGTGTTACACCTACAAATTCACAAAGTTCTCCAGTTCTAGTTTGCCAAGTTCTCCAGTTCTAGTTTGCCAAGTTCTCCAGACTCTCTGTTCTTTACGTTCTCTAAGTTCTAAAAGTTTTACATTCTCATTGTTCTCCAGTTCTAAGTTCGCCATGTGTCCTCAAGTTCTACAATTCTATAGTTCCCCAAGTTCAAACATTCTAAAATTGTCCAAATCAGCCAAAGTTCTAAATCTTAAAGCCAAATGAAACCTCTCATTATTCAGCAGTCTTCAGAAAGAAATGCATGTGTGGTTTGCAGTGATATTACAGTATGAGGAAGGTCTGGAGTTCCACTGCATGTTTCTGATATCGGCAGCTCAATGGGGGGGCTCTGTCTGAATGCGACTTAATGCTTTAGGTATGCTGGTATTTGCCTGATCCACGAGAGTATGTGTGCTGTGGATGAATGAGAGGGTTTGTAAACTTGGATATGTTTTGGATTAGCTCAAGGCGTAAGATTTTTAATAGGTGTCTCATAAGCATGCAGTACAAATTAACTTTTATCACTGCTTATGGTGTCTGTTCTTTTGACCTTGAGATGTTTCTTAATGTTTCTGCCCAGTTTCTTCCCCCCATCCTTCCTTTTTTGTAATATGTAACTCCCTCTCTCTGCATACAATGGCCCATTGTTCTTAAACAAGTGTCTGGAATACAAAAACAACTTGAAATGTGCAACATAATAAAACGGGATTGGAGGAGACAGTAAATAATGCACAATCCAGAGAACTGACTGGAGGTGGCAGTAATGTATGCAAAATGCTGACAAAAGATTGGAGGAGATGGTCATTTATGCAAACTACCAATAAATTATTAAAAGCAGCAGTAAGTTTAGCAAATTTAAAGGGGTCATATGATGCGATTTCAAGTTTTCCTTTCTCTTTGGAGTGTTACAAGCTGATTGTGCATAGATAAGATCCCTGAAGTTGCAAAGACTAAAGTCTCAAAACCAAAGAGATATTCTTTATCAAAGTTAAGACTCTGCCACGCCCCCCTAAAATAGCTCGTTCTAACACGCCCCCACATATCTACCTCACTATGTGGAAATATTAGCATAATGCGCCCAAATGTGCACGCAAAGAAAGAAGGCGTGGTTTCAGTAACCGCAGTTAGTGTTGAAGCAGCATGTCAGGGAGACGCTGTGTGTTTCAGTGCGAAAGCAAAAGCACTTTATTTGGCCTTCCGAAAGTAGATGCATTTAGGAATCTTTAAGATTACTTACAACAGAACAGCAATGCATTTTATGGACAACCGTTTCGTGAACCTAGGAGAGGAGGTAATTCTGACTTTGCTATGACAATCTGGCGCTTCTGAATCAGCTACTGTTTTGTTATTAGTTTAAGTATTTGCTATTGACTGTTCAAATGCGGAGTTTTGTGCATTGTGTGTGTGTGTGTGTGTGTGTGCGTGTGCGCGCGTGTGTGTGAGAGAGAGAGCGAGAGAGACTAGCTTCATCACTGTGTCTGTCACGCGACTCTGTTCCCCTTTCGGGCTCTGTCTTTTCATTTATTTTGAAAGATGAAGCTCGCGATTATGGTAAGGGGCGTTACATTTCCGACGAGTGCTTGCGGTGTTCGGCCAATCACAATGCACTGGGTCAGCTGGCCAATCAGAGCAGACTGCGCTTGTCAAAGGAGGGGGCTTTGTTGAAAACGAAGCGTTTGAGAGAGGCGGGGCATAGAGGACCTACAATAATGTACAGTATTTGAAAAATGTGTTTTTTGAACATTAAAGCATGTCAACATATTCTGTTACACCAAATAATGATCTTTAAAAAAAGCATCATATGACCCCTTTAAGCGAAACGCAGAGAAATCAATGGAGGCGGCGTAAGTTATGCACTTACTCTGCAAGCCAGCACACTCAAAGTTCTCTCATGAATATTCATGATGGGGTAGTTCTTTCCTTTGTAGCGGTTCACTTCCTACAAAACAATAAAACAACTACAATTTATAAACACAAAAATAACATTTACTAAACATTAAAATTACACACTGCTATAATTCACACATAAGTCACTAATACAATTACAGACCGACTAAGATGCACTAACCAAAGGTTTACGGTATGTCACTAACCAATTGTTTAAAATTGGGCAATTTTAAAACTATTCACAATTATAACTTTGTTTCACTTTTGTTTTGTTTTGTGCCCCTGAGGCAAAGTTAAAAAACTGTAAAACAGGTTTGCATGTCGTCATGCTGAGGTTGTAACTTTGAACTTCCCTTTTCCTGATTCACATGAGGTTTTCTGTCTGATCAAAGTTTATCGCAAGAATTAAAAACAGCTTGTTATAGCAAATTTTGCCCTTTCGACAAGCACCATGAGGGTGGAGTGGTCTGTAAAATCCCGTAAAGAGTTTGTGCGCGTTTGTTTTTATGAAACACACCTGGTCAAAGTGCAGTCCGACAATGACGTAAGGTTTCTCTGCTTGTTTGTGAACAGTCTTGAGGAAATCCACGTTACCGATGTCTATACGGGTCAGATAGTCAAGGCCAAAACAAATGTACAACCGCTTAAAAATGTTCAACTGAATTTTTCCTGACTTTTCCAGATTTATGGATCTCTTCAGAAGCTAAATGTGGAGTGACGTGATTTTAAAAGGATACGGAAGAGATCGAAAGCTCCGGCCACATAAATAATTGTGTCTCCCGGCTGCGGTTCTTTTCCTGAGGCGAACTGGATGATCTTCTGAGACGTCTGAAGGAACTGAGAGACGCCAGTCCAAGGGCTGTGCCCTTTAGGGCCCTGAGGAGAAAGGATACATGAGAAAGTTTTGCATTTGCAAATGCCAAAATATTCAAATGAACAGTATGTAGGAGTTTTGTTACTCATACACCACATATACAATTCCAGTTATGTACAGTATGTTCTCCAACTGGAATTAAAAACAACATTTAAAAAACTTAACCTATTTAACTACTGTAATATGGACATTTCCAAGCAGACTAAATATAAAGATGGAAATAATGTTGCAGAAGATTTCATTTTATCCATCAGGATTTAATTAGATTATTAGGTTTGATGAAAAAATATATAACATAAAATAAAATATAATACAATTTTTATGGTTTACAGGTAATCCCTGACCTCTAGTGGTCAAACCTTCATATGACAGCAGATTACAATATCATATTAACAAAAATATTAATCTGGACATCAGCAGATCAACTCACCTTCCCAAAGTTATCTGTGTGGAGCTGGTAGGCTGCATTATCCTGAGAGAGAGGGAGGAATATGAATTAGGGACTAACAAAAAGACTTCAGATAACACTTATCTATACACACAATAAACGATAAAGTATACTCACAACATTACTGTGATGTGATTTTGTTAACAGGAGCATACGACCCACTAGGTCTGTCGTAGACACTCCCTGTGTACGTTTACATTCCCTATTGATGAAAAAGACATACAGCAACCATTACACACACCCTTGGGTCAAAATTCAGTGGTGTGCCGCAGGTATATGTCCGAGGC
The DNA here is from genome assembly GCF_001515645.1 of Sinocyclocheilus grahami. Lineage (NCBI taxonomy): Eukaryota > Metazoa > Chordata > Actinopteri > Cypriniformes > Cyprinidae > Sinocyclocheilus > Sinocyclocheilus grahami. The sequence continues at coordinate 491,865 of NW_015505342.1, read as the reverse complement.
CCATTGGACTTTACCTGTATCGGCCCATTCTCTTCACTTCATCGTACGTATCCTTTCCATCCACGGTCAATGTAATATCATCTAGCAACATAAAATTAAATTATTGAAATTCTATTTGTTATTATTATTATTATTTTTAATTATTATTATTGAAATTCAATAGATTTTTTTTCCAGATTCAATTAAATTTAGGTTAAATTTGAACTATGTTGGGTTAAAAAAAATACATATAATGGTTATTCCTTCAATGTACAAATTACAGAAGGACTATAAATATAAAGATAAATATAACTAAAATATTTTAATAATCGTTCTAATTTGTTCTAATAGAGATGTCCACACCGCAATTTGATGTTTTATGACATAGAGGAACAATATAGTTGGAATCACTTTCAGAATTCACAATTTTTCCAGCTGATGAACGATAAACATTGACAGCCTATCAGAATCCACCTGGCTTTTTAAGAGCTCAAGTATTTGAAGTAGCAGATGACAAAACTGTAGCATGCACCAACAATAAACAGAATGTCATCGTCCGCTGTTGTGGACACTAATATAGTTATCGTTTTAGTTATTTTCATAGTTACTGTTCTTGGTGTGAACAGGTTTTTAAACACCAAGATCTTTTACTCAAAATAAACTGTAAAAAACATGTTGTTAAGAAATCATCATGATTATGGCATCACGATCATTAGCACATAAGCACATGGCCGCAAATGTTAATATTTATTAACAAATTAATAGGTCATATTAATATTATATTTACACATAATGCTTATGATTGAACCGACGTTAACCTGACATGAACCAGTGTGTGTTTTATGAGCGAAAAGGTTCAATCATAACATAATTTAAATATAGAACTCTTAAAGGAACAGTAACAAATATAGGATGTTCAATTTTAAGAATAAAACAGGATGAAAATGATTATGAAAAACTAAATTATAACCATTTTGGATAAAAAACAAGCGTACTTCAAAAACTAAAATTCCACAAAAGTGTAAATTATGGCACCTTTAAAGACATTAACATGATTACGGACTGCTTTTAACGTCTATAAGTGTCTAAAGGATGCCCTCACCTCCGTGCACGCAGAAATCACAGTTGTACTTGTCCAGCGTCTCCAGCGTAGTAACATACGGCGCACCCTCCACGATCTCATCTACCCACTTTATGGCCCGTATCATTTTATACCGCTCGGCCTGCGTGAAGACCGGAGGACCCTTGTGCTTGGCTATTTCCTCTGAATGTACAAGAGAAAATATTTGACCATTTCTCAGTTTATATATTACAGCATTACAGTGACTTTATGTGAAGGTCTGAAATATGACGTGTGAAGCATACCGTCTGTATGTACTCCTACTACGAGATAATCTCCCATCGCCTTGGCCTGTCGTAATTGGTTAGAGTGACCATAGTGCACCATGTCATAGCTGTAAAGACAGATGTGGACTTTAGATATAGGGTCAAACATGACTTCCATTTAGAAAAACCACACAGGTGATGTAATAACTGCTTTATAACAGCTAAATAAAAAGCTGTACACACAGCTGTAACTAGAGACGGGTGGGTTATCTAACCACCACGGGCCCTTACCTCTAGTAATATCATTAGCCAGGCCAATGGGATTACATGGGGACATAATCTCCAATTCCATTTCCCATGATCCTTTGCTGGGCACCACACTTCACACTATGTGTTATTTATAACTGCAGTTACATTTCAACACTCATAAATGAACTGGAGGAATATATCATCTTTAAGCGTGAAGGGTGTCATTTCTGCACCTCCACTGCAGTGTTATGTTAATATATATTCATATACTATTATAGTATTTATTAATATTACATTTAGCTTTTAAATAAAATGTAATGTAGCTTTTAATATTTTATTTCCAGTTCTAATTTTAATGTGAGTAATTTTAGTATTTTTAATATTCATTTTGTGCTTTTGTTATTTTTTTTATATTTCTGTAAAGCTTTAATTAATTTTCATTTCAGTTGTAGTTTTAGTAGTGTTTTTTTAGTTTTTCATCTAATATATATGTTATTCCAGTTTTAATTTAATTACTGAAAAAGATAGGCCTACACTTTCTAATTGTGAAATATCAATGTTCTCAAGCCTATTTACTACACTAACAAAATGTTCCACAGTATGAGGCACTAGATTTTTGGACACGCATAGACATAAGTACAAATACAAAATACCTTACCATGTACAAATACATTTACCATGACAATACCATGCTTTTTGACACACATACCATGGTATTCTTCAAAATACCATGCTGTACCATATAAACACAATACTTATGATAATCTTTCAATTCCATGGAAAATATCAAAGTATCACCATCTGACACAACACCACTATACTATGGTACTACTATGTTTTGTGCACATGTACTGTGGTAATACCATGGTATTTTTATAAACAATGAAAAACAATTAATAAGGCAATCATTAAGTATAATGGCATGTGTTTGACATACATGAATTTTAATATCATAGATAGTATATTTAAAAAAATTATCACCGTAATACGATGTGATATTAACCGTGATACCGATAAAGTACTTTTGTATTCCAAGGTTCTTCCAAGACTGTCATGATACGAAAACACGGTACTTTTTGTTGCTACCGTGGCAAATGTCAAAATACCATGACAATAATATTTTATTTCCAGTTCTAATTTTAATGTGAGTAATTTTAGTATTTTTAATATTCATTTTGTGCTTTTGTTATTTTTTTTATATTTCTGTAAAGCTTTAATTAATTTTCATTTCAGTTGTAGTTTTAGTAGTGTTTTTTTAGTTTTTCATCTAATATATATGTTATTCCAGTTTTAATTTAATTACTGAAAAAGATAGGCCTACACTTTCTAATTGTGAAATATCAATGTTCTCAAGCCTATTTACTACACTAACAAAATGTTCCACAGTATGAGGCACTAGATTTTTGGACACGCATAGACATAAGTACAAATACAAAATACCTTACCATGTACAAATACATTTACCATGACAATACCATGCTTTTTGACACACATACCATGGTATTCTTCAAAATACCATGCTGTACCATATAAACACAATACTTATGATAATCTTTCAATTCCATGGAAAATATCAAAGTATCACCATCTGACACAACACCACTATACTATGGTACTACTATGTTTTGTGCACATGTACTGTGGTAATACCATGGTATTTTTATAAACAATGAAAAACAATTAATAAGGCATGTATAAATATAATGGCATGTGTTTGACATACATGAATTTTAATATCATAGATAGTATATTTAAAAAAATTATCACCGTAATACGATGTGATATTAACCGTGATGCCGATAAAGTACTTTTGTATTCCAAGGTTCTTCCAAGACTGTCATGATACGAAAACACGGTACTTTTTGTTGCTACCGTGGCAAATGTCAAAATACCATGACAAAAAAACATCCCTGCGCAACTATACTTCATTTTTGTTGAATTCTAACATTTTAAGACCCATTCTTGCTGCTTTTGCATGCTGTAGAGATGCACTGCACACTATGAATGTGGTGTCACTCACCAGCCGTCACACCACACCCGGATCACCCGCTTCCTCTTCTCCGGGCTGTAGCTGGAAGAGCTCGACTCTCCCTTGTCCTCTTCCTCTACAGCATGGCTTCCGTTCCTGATCATGTTTTTAATGCGTATAAAGTCCCCGAGCAGGCGTTATGATAAACGGCTGGATCACTCCGTGTTGATATGAATGACACCGGCGGTCTCTACGTCCTTCCAGAAGCCTAGAGAATGTGCGCAGCTCGACGTAGATGACGCAACGCGCAAACAGCACGCCTCCTTACGTTGCCCCGCCCCCTCGGGTTGGGAAGTGACGCCGGCAGAGTGTCGCGAGATTTTCTTGCAACAAGTGCAAAGAAACGATAACCTCCCATGATTAAAATAATAATAAAAAGGATTTAAAAAAAATCTTTATTAGTGTTTATGTTTCGTTACACACGCTATAATCTGTACAAGATAGTGTTTGCGTATGTTATCCTGTTTTCACAAAAAAGGTTTTCTATTTGAAGTTGGACTTTTTCAAATATTTATTCTTTCTTTCTTTCATACTTAAAGAAAAATCTCAGATTGCCCTTTTTCTAATCAACTACAAATAAATAAATAAAACAAACATAAATATATTTTGAATATTTCAAAATAAGGTTACATGTTTCATTAGGATTATATTTCGTAATTGATATTATTGTAATAATAATAATAATGGATATTAAAAATAAAAATACCTAAAGTAAAACTAAAAATCAAGTAGTCTATTCGTAAATGGATGAAAACATAATGTTTTTTACATAATGTTGGAATCTTGCTCTTTTCAGAAATGTAACTATTATTTTATTAATGCACTGCACAAAATATTTTCTTATCATGTTATCTTGAAATTGAGGTAATTTATTTCACTAATAGTATTTTTTTCTTCTTTGTTTCTTACATCTTTCTTAAATCCTAGATGGTTTTTTTTCTGAACAATTGCAAACATATATATATTTTTTTACATAATTTACTCCAGTGTAATAATATTATTATTATAAAGGTAATTTACTTCAGTAATAATCATTTTTTCTTGACTTTCTTGACTATTTGAAAATATTGTTTTGCAACAAATTTGTTGTCTTTTTAATATATTATTTCTTATAGAGGTTTTTTTTTGATCAATTGCAGAGAAAAAAATTTTGATTTTTAATTTAATGCGAAGTGTTAAGTGTTAGCATTTTTTAAATGTAAGAATCTTGCTCATTTCAGAAATGTAACTTTTTTATTATAACCATAAAACCCCATGTATAAATAATCTTCGATAAACATGTTGTCAGTTTCTTATGGCTTTGCACATAAAACAAACCGAAACCGCAAACACATTTATTGCTACAGACACCCTTTAGGTGGCGCTACAGATACAACAACAACAGGCTCCGGTGGAATATGAAAATGTTTATTTTGCAGAGCAAGACACCATTTTCAATGGCACTTTGATACAGTGGTGGCACACGTAAATTTTCACTTTTTACCTGAGTGTTAGTGATTCACCTGAGTTTGTTTTTATCGCACACATAGAAAATAGTTCAAAACTATAGAAAAATATTTTTTTTTGTTACAACTTACACGATGTTCTTTAACACTAAGGGAAAATAAATAACAACCACAGTGCTCAAAGGTTTTTTAAAAAATAAAATAAAATGACTTTTGATTTCAAGAGTTGGATCCATTTTGCCTGTAAGCGATATGGCTTTCATTCATTTTGATGATCGAACCCCATCAGGATCCAAATGTTAGCTCTCACAGGAAAGCCCACTGGTTCCTCATTGATTTCCGCCACGTTTGCCACTAGAAAAGACAATAACCACATAAAACTTCCACAAAATACACCCATATTTTCTTCTTGTACTGATTAGCATTCATACACTTTAAAAATGCTGGGTTAAATACAACCCAGTGCTGGGTAAAATAGGGACAAACCCAGCAATTGGGTTGTTTTGACCCAGCGGTTTGGTTAATTGTTTAACACAACCTTCTGGGTAGTAACCCAACCGCTGGGTCAAAACAGCCCAATTGCTGGGTTTGTCCCTGTTTTACCCAGCACTGGGTTGAATTTAACCCAGCATTTTTTAGAGTGTAATATTCGGATATCTTTAGCATATCTGTGTTGTTAGCTGCTAGAAAAGATGTTACCTTGTCCCTGATGTCTTAGAGTTCATCACCCATTGTAAATACTCCTTGGCAGCGATGCTGTCCAAGACCTTGTTAACATCACTGGTGAAACTGCCGTCTACATGCCTCCTGCGCGGCAAATTAGCACCTCTGCTGCCTGCAACACTGCACATAATGCGATAAACAACTTGTTAGCGTGTGTACATGACACTTATTTCAAGTTTAAACCAGTTAATGATGGGTTTAAAAGCAGTTAGCAGGCCTACATCAAGTTTAGCACAATTTAGCGTTAGCATGTCGCATGTAGGATTTTCTGGGAAAATCAGTTTGTGAGAAAGTTTGTAGTATTAGTTTTGGGATGTCTGGTTATAATTAGCATCTTTGCAGATAGGATTTTGAAGTATTTGTTTGATTAGCACAGAAGCAGAAGACATTAGCAGAGAAAGATAACCAGAAGCACACAGCCTGGTTTCAGCGCTATTTATTAGCATTAGCATTTGGCAGTGAGGTTGGACAGGGTGCGTAAGAAAAAAGAGACAGATGTTGGGCAGGAGAAAGTGTGATGAAGCAGTCAGTTTGACTACTTCTCTCTCACGCACAATCACTCTTAATTTGTTTTTTTTATTATTTCCATCTCTTTCACATGTTATAAGGCACTGCAGTTCGAAGTGCGGAGGCCTACTCTTGTTTGGGCTGTCCGGATTTTAGCCAGGCCACAAAGTTCTGGGCCTCCTGGTCCTGCAGGTGGGAGCTGACGTCACTGGTGTAGGTTCCCTCAGCGTGACGTTTGGCCGAACCACTGGCAGAAAAAAGAGAGTTTGATTTAATGTTTGAATTTAAACTAGTATAGCAAAAGTCTGTTAGTGTTAGGCTTTTAAATAAAATACAATATTATTACACACATATAAATATTTAAAATTATTAAATATATTCTAATTATACATAATTATATATATATATATATA
>NW_015505342.1:477178-484994 GCF_001515645.1 Sinocyclocheilus grahami | reverse complement strand
ACAATTATGTAACTAATATAAGAATTTTATTTTCAACTTCTTCATACAATTCTTATATTATTACATAATTACACAATATTGTTTTATTTTATATTATAAATAAAATATTATAAAACAAAAACAATAAACATAACATACCTGCTGTATATAGTATTATATTATAGCTTTCGTAATATTATATAAAAATGTATAAATATAATATTGTATTTTTTTTCTTTTTTATACATTTAAAAAACTAAAAAGTAAAAAAATACACATTTCGACATTTAAAGATTTTATATACATTATTTTCCAAACTATATTGTATTTTTTAATAATATGTGTATGTATATATAATGATGTAATTGTTACATATTGTTTTAATATTATAATATTATATAGAAATTAATAAAAACATATATACATAACATATACATATTGTTTATATATATATATATATATATATATAATGTCAGTATATATTATATCAATAAATAAATTATATAAATGTGAAAATATGTTCTGTAACATATTTTAGGTTTCCATACACAAAAATATTTTCGGATATATATTTTAATTTTAGAAAATATATACAGTATATATTTTATATTTATGGTATATTCGTATACATTTTATATGCATTCTATAAAAAGTAAGGGTGTTTTTTTATTTGAATTATAAATTATTATTTTTAAAAAAAATTTTTTACACCAAATCTTGGTTAATTTTTACCTTTTTTTTTTTTTTTTAACAAATCTGTACATGATCTCATACTGTAATTGTACATACCCGTTTTTCTCTGAGTTCATGAGCCACTGAACAAAGTCTTGCGCTCTCCTGGTCTCCAGGTATTTGCTGTAGTCATTGGAGAAAGTTCCCTCAGAATGTCTCTTTGCGGTCGTGAATCCCTTACCCCTCGCCAGAAGACTTTCCACTGTCTCTGTGCTGCACAACCAGATGATATATGAGTGTTACATTACATAAACTGAACAAAACGATGTCCACATTTCCAAACAAAAAGCCCTCAAACAGCTATAAAGTGAAGATTTCGTGTTTAAGCACTTGCATACTAGGAATTTATTACTTCAAGTGCTTTTATCATAAATTATTGCTCAGAAACAGACTACAAAGGACATAAAACACCATAAAAGGCTATTTCTCCAACCTTGTGCTGTCATCTTGCAGTGGGACACAGATGCTGTGTTGAACAAAGAGGAGCAGAAGAAGACCAGCGAGATATTGGACGCCTTTCATTTTGACAGCTTCTTTCAGTTCTGAAGACACACGTTCTGTAAAGATGAGAGAAAAAAACACTTTTGAAACCAACCGAACATCTACAAGACTGAGTCTCTCAAAGAGCTCCTTCAACTTACCAATTGATGGAAGAGTTGAGTGTGTTTGGATCTTCTCTTCGCTCTTCTCCTGTTGGTTTCGTGGCCTCTTCTCAATCGTCTGGGTCTTATATAGTCGTCCAGGTGGGCCGTCCCATCTCGGCAGCCCACACACACAAACGTACATTTGCGTTCAGATGCATTAGTATCAGTCCATTACCCACTCTGGATGAAACCGCTCGTGTTTGCGTAAAGAGAGAGATGTGCCAAAGTACCTCCAGATAAGAGCCATCCTGGAGGTGTGAGACAGCAGGATGGAGGCTTTCGCAAATAAACCCAGAGAAAAATTACGTGCGAAGTGCTACTGTAGGCAAAAATCAAAAGGGGGAAACGGATACTCTGTTCATGAGAACGTGACAAACGGACTTTTCATGTGTTTTTTTAGTCACACATAATTCTTATGTCCAACTCAAGATGCTTTGCACTGATCAAAATCAGTGTTTTCATTAACACAAATCATTTTAATGCAGTATTAATATGTCAGTGACAACATTGTATAAACAAAAGTGGTCGACAAAGTTTCTTCATACAGTATATAAAAATTCCCAGATTTTGTCTACTAGCATATCAAATATTTATACATGTGTTGTTTTTAATTTATTTTGTTGAAAATAGTACAATTTGTTGTGCATTAATAACAAACTTAAAATAAACTGAAACTTAAAATGTAATTGTATTAAAAATGCTATTAATAAATGAGCTTTTTAATAAAATCAGGTTAACAATAAAATCACTACTTTAACTAGAAAAATATTTTAATATATTTTTTGTAAAAGACAAAAGAGGCTTGGCTTGTAAGAATGAATGAATTTTGAATATATTTCATACTTCTTAGACTTGAAGAAAATGTTATTTAATATGTGTAAAGTGTAAACTTGCAAATAAGTCACAAACAATTGAGCACATTTTTGTAACATTTTATTACAGATTGAAAATATCTCTGCTATATTGTACAAGTTATATTTTATAAGTAATGGCACATACAATAAATATTTTCTCAAATAAAAACTCAGATAAGATTACTTGATACTAAGCTTGATAAAAAATATTTAAAGTGTGAAAATATTTTTATAGTTTAATATATTTGAATTTAAGAATATTAAAATATTAAATTAACATGAATATTCTTTTTAATTATTTTCTTTTTGTACTTTACATGAAAAGTTACAGCTGGCAATGAACTTGATTTGGAAAATACACAATATTGCTCTCCCTAGCTTAAAATAAGTTATTATTAATGATAAATAATAATAATTAAATCTGAGAGTATTTAATTCAAATACATTTTTTTTTTTTTGGAAACAAAGATTACTCTCATTTTTCTTTAGCTAGCTCATCAAGCTTTGTGTTTATCCAGTAAGTATTTCGATGTTTTTTCGGTGTCCTAAATATTCATGACTCAGTTGTTCAGACTGTACATTTGAAACTGATAAACGTGACTAAAACGAGTCCGTTATTGCAGCACAGTACAGTAGCTAAAGGGTTTCTTGTGGATTCAGTGGCAGCTGATGGGGAATCACACACGACTGACGCGTTTGAGTGCGTCAAGTGGTCTGGAAGTAACGTGGATTCAGTGCTGTGGGTCCTGGGCTTATTTGGTCCAGTGGAAAGTTTCACAAGTTCAAGCAAAGCAGTTTTTCAGAAAGTGACTCATATGAGTGTAGACGTGCTGATTAGACGATCCACCGAGACCGTGGTCTTCATCAGTGTACCACTGACAGAGAGACAGAACAGATCACCAGTGAAAAACACTTACATATCTATTTTAATACTGTTTGGAGCTGTTTTATGGATTGTTGACATGCAAAAAACTCTGATGATACTAATTCTTTTATTAATGTTTATTAATTGTTTTACAATGTTATTGATTTTAAGAGACTAAATTAAATGTGTACTTTTAAAAACGAATTTGCTATACTGCAGGACAATTTTAAAAAGGCATATATATATAAAACAAATGTAAAACACAAATTAAGAAACCTTTTTATATGTATGCAATACTTTCAGTAATTTATATATAATATTTTTATTTATGATATAAATGTAGGCATCATTTTTTATTACTTAATATATGTAGACTTTCATATTTGATCAATTAACATGTAATAATATAAATATTTTTGTATTACTATATTCGTTAATTTATTAGAATAACTTTGCATGAATAGAATGCAATTCTGCTGCTGTCTTACCATTGCATCAAAGTCCACTTGTTCATCCACGAGTGCTTTAGAGATCTGAGCAGCTTGTTGGAAGTGAACATTATCTAACAGCACCAATGACAAACAGAAGAAAAAAAAATATGTGATGAGTTTTCACTTTAATGTCACGTCATTGGTGATATTTTAAAGATATTTACATGTTTATGAAATTTAAATAAAATAATTTTAAAAAAGTTTTATTGATCTAAAACTCAAAATATCAAGGAAACATTTCTGCAGTTTTTAGGAAATATTTTGAATACTTATTAACTAAAATGACTTGAAAAAAATTAAATTTTTAGGATATTTAAAGAAACAAATATATAAGAGCTGAATATCAAAATTTCAGTGAATCAGATTTATGCATTTTACATAATTTAATAAAAATGAACAATATTAAAACACTTTTTTAACTCTTTTTTTAAGCTAATTTTTTTATTTTCATAATAATTTCTTTCATTTCCATTTATTTAAGTTTTATTTAAGTTTGCTCAGTTGCAGAGACAGGACAAGAGACAGAGATATAGAGAGACGGGTCATATCTCACCGTCAGCGGTGCCGTGCACCAGGAGGTACTGGACTGATTTAAAGTTCTTGGCTCTTTCCATCACTGTGGAATTCTGAATAAGAATAATAACATCCCATAAACCTCGTGTGACGCAGCACTTGCGTGAGTTATTTTAGAACTGACTCATGCTTCTCTGTGACGTCATCATGGGGAAACCAATGAGTTTATCAAACAATTTTAGAATTTCCAAGCACAACTTACACCATAAAAGGCCTGGTTCTCCGCTGGCGTCAGCATGTACCTCTCAGTGTAAATAGAGTCTGGGGGAAATTACAGTACAACGTTCTTATCACATGACAGAAATTAATTTCAATGATGGGAAAATGAAATGTAAAAGCATAATCAGTGCTGGGTAGTAACGGAGTACATGTAATCTGGATTACATGATCAGATTCCGAAAATTAAGTACTTGTAATTAGATTACATTACTTTTGAAAATGCTTATAATCAGATTACAGTAACTTTTTTATGGATTACATGATAACATTCCCACAATGGAAGTAAATTATTCAAAATGTATTGATTTCGTGATATTGATAACAGAATGAAATCTATTTTCTTTCTTTGTTTTATTTGTTGTGTTTTAATCAGTATGGTACACAATAATCACATTGAAGTCTATGTGACAAACGAGCTACGTCAAAAGTAATCTAAAAGTAATCTAAAAGTAGTCAGACTACATTACCTAATATGTGCAATCCAGATTATGTTACTTAACTACAATTTTCATCATGTAATGTGTAATCAGTAACAGACCACAATTTGCAAGTAATCTGCATTGACCATAATACATAAAACATACCATAATAGTCCCATTTTGACACCGGAGCGACGGCCATTCCGCATTTAAAAACTCCACTTCCAGCTCCCAGAACCATCGAAGTGACGTAGCCGCCGTAAGACTGCAGCACAAACACATGGTTACTTATACAGTGGCCCAAAAAGTTGTATTTGGACTTAAAATGCATGAATACCAAAGCAAGTGTCATTATTTTAAAGACACATAAAACACGAATCATCCCTCAAAATGAAGTTGGTCAGATTCATGATATCAGAACAAAGATTATATATATATATATATATATATATAATGTCAGTATATATTATATCAATAAATAAATTATATAAATGTGAAAATATGTTCTGTAACATATTTTAGGTTTCCATACACAAAAATATTTTCGGATATATATTTTAATTTTAGAAAATATATACAGTATATATTTTATATTTATGGTATATTCGTATACATTTTATATGCATTCTATAAAAAGTAAGGGTGTTTTTTTATTTGAATTATAAATTATTATTTTAAAAAAAATTTTTTTACACCAAATCTTGGTTAATTTTTACCTTTTTTTTTTTTTTTTAACAAATCTGTACATGATCTCATACTGTAATTGTACATACCCGTTTTTCTCTGAGTTCATGAGCCACTGAACAAAGTCTTGCGCTCTCCTGGTCTCCAGGTATTTGCTGTAGTCATTGGAGAAAGTTCCCTCAGAATGTCTCTTTGCGGTCGTGAATCCCTTACCCCTCGCCAGAAGACTTTCCACTGTCTCTGTGCTGCACAACCAGATGATATATGAGTGTTACATTACATAAACTGAACAAAACGATGTCCACATTTCCAAACAAAAAGCCCTCAAACAGCTATAAAGTGAAGATTTCGTGTTTAAGCACTTGCATACTAGGAATTTATTACTTCAAGTGCTTTTATCATAAATTATTGCTCAGAAACAGACTACAAAGGACATAAAACACCATAAAAGGCTATTTCTCCAACCTTGTGCTGTCATCTTGCAGTGGGACACAGATGCTGTGTTGAACAAAGAGGAGCAGAAGAAGACCAGCGAGATATTGGACGCCTTTCATTTTGACAGCTTCTTTCAGTTCTGAAGACACACGTTCTGTAAAGATGAGAGAAAAAAACACTTTTGAAACCAACCGAACATCTACAAGACTGAGTCTCTCAAAGAGCTCCTTCAACTTACCAATTGATGGAAGAGTTGAGTGTGTTTGGATCTTCTCTTTGCTCTTCTCCTGTTGGTTTCGTGGCCTCTTCTCAATCGTCTGGGTCTTATATAGTCGGTCCAGGTGGGCCGTCCCATCTCGGCAGCCCACACACACACACGTACGTTTGCGTTCAGATGCATTAGTATCAGTCCATTACCCACTCTGGATGAAACCGCTCGTGTTTGCGTAAAGAGAGAGATGTGCCAAAGTACCTCCAGATAAGAGCCATCCTGGAGGTGTGAGACAGCAGGATGGAGGCTTTCGCAAATAAACCCAGAGAAAAATTACGTGCGAAGTGCTACTGTAGGCAAAAATCAAAAGGGGGAAACGGATACTCTGTTCATGAGAACGTGACAAACGGACTTTTCATGTGTTTTTTTAGTCACACATAATTCTTATGTCCAACTCAAGATGCTTTGCACTGATCAAAATCAGTGTTTTCATTAACACAAATCATTTTAATGCAGTATTAATATGTCAGTGACAACATTGTATAAACAAAAGTGGTCGACAAAGTTTCTTCATACAGTATATAAAAATTCCCAGATTTTGTCTACTAGCATATCAAATATTTATACATGTGTTGTTTTTAATTTATTTTGTTGAAAATAGTAAAATTTGTTGTGCATTAATAACAAACTTAAAATAAACTGAAACTTAAAATGTAATTGTATTAAAAATGCTATTAATAAATGAGCTTTTTAATAAAATCAGGTTAACAATAAAATCACTACTTTAACTAGAAAAATATTTTAATATATTTTTTGTAAAAGACAAAAGAGGCTTGGCTTGTAAGAATGAATGAATTTTGAATATATTTCATACTTCTTAGACTTGAAGAAAATGTTATTTAATATGTGTAAAGTGTAAACTTGCAAATAAGTCACAAACAATTGAGCACATTTTTGTAACATTTTATTACAGATTGAAAATATCTCTGCTATATTGTACAAGTTATATTTTATAAGTAATGGCACATACAATAAATATTTTCTCAAATAAAAACTCAGATAAGATTACTTGATACTAAGCTTGATAAAAAATATTTAAAGTGTGAAAATATTTTTATAGTTTAATATATTTGAATTTAAGAATATTAAAATATTAAATTAACATGAATATTCTTTTTAATTATTTTCTTTTTGTACTTTACATGAAAAGTTACAGCTGGCAATGAACTTGATTTGGAAAATACACAATATTGCTCTCCCTAGCTTAAAATAAGTTATTATTAATGATAAATAATAATAATTAAATCTGAGAGTATTTAATTCAAATACATTTTTTTTTTTTTGGAAACAAAGATTACTCTCATTTTTCTTTAGCTAGCTCATCAAGCTTTGTGTTTATCCAGTAAGTATTTCGATGTTTTTTCGGTGTCCTAAATATTCATGACTCAGTTGTTCAGACTGTACATTTGAAACTGATAAACGTGACTAAAACGAGTCCGTTATTGCAGCACAGTACAGTAGCTAAAGGGTTTCTTGTGGATTCAGTGGCAGCTGATGGGGAATCACACACGACTGACGCGTTTGAGTGCGTCAAGTGGTCTGGAAGTAACGTGGATTCAGTGCTGTGGGTCCTGGGCTTATTTGGTCCAGTGGAAAGTTTCACAAGTTCAAGCAAAGCAGTTTTTCAGAAAGTGACTCATATGAGTATAG
>NW_015505342.1:441932-474885 GCF_001515645.1 Sinocyclocheilus grahami | reverse complement strand
TTTGCGTTCAGATGCATTAGTATCAGTCCATTACCCACTCTGGATGAAACCGCTCGTGTTTGCGTAAAGAGAGAGATGTGCCAAAGTACCTCCAGATAAGAGCCATCCTGGAGGTGTGAGACAGCAGGATGGAGGCTTTCGCAAATAAACCCAGAGAAAAATTACGTGCGAAGTGCTACTGTAGGCAAAAATCAAAAGGGGGAAACGGATACTCTGTTCATGAGAACGTGACAAACGGACTTTTCATGTGTTTTTTTAGTCACACATAATTCTTATGTCCAACTCAAGATGCTTTGCACTGATCAAAATCAGTGTTTTCATTAACACAAATCATTTTAATGCAGTATTAATATGTCAGTGACAACATTGTATAAACAAAAGTGGTCGACAAAGTTTCTTCATACAGTATATAAAAATTCCCAGATTTTGTCTACTAGCATATCAAATATTTATACATGTGTTGTTTTTAATTTATTTTGTTGAAAATAGTACAATTTGTTGTGCATTAATAACAAACTTAAAATAAACTGAAACTTAAAATGTAATTGTATTAAAAATGCTATTAATAAATGAGCTTTTTAATAAAATCAGGTTAACAATAAAATCACTACTTTAACTAGAAAAATATTTTAATATATTTTTTGTAAAAGACAAAAGAGGCTTGGCTTGTAAGAATGAATGAATTTTGAATATATTTCATACTTCTTAGACTTGAAGAAAATGTTATTTAATATGTGTAAAGTGTAAACTTGCAAATAAGTCACAAACAATTGAGCACATTTTTGTAACATTTTATTACAGATTGAAAATATCTCTGCTATATTGTACAAGTTATATTTTATAAGTAATGGCACATACAATAAATATTTTCTCAAATAAAAACTCAGATAAGATTACTTGATACTAAGCTTGATAAAAAATATTTAAAGTGTGAAAATATTTTTATAGTTTAATATATTTGAATTTAAGAATATTAAAATATTAAATTAACATGAATATTCTTTTTAATTATTTTCTTTTTGTACTTTACATGAAAAGTTACAGCTGGCAATGAACTTGATTTGGAAAATACACAATATTGCTCTCCCTAGCTTAAAATAAGTTATTATTAATGATAAATAATAATAATTAAATCTGAGAGTATTTAATTCAAATACATTTTTTTTTTTTTGGAAACAAAGATTACTCTCATTTTTCTTTAGCTAGCTCATCAAGCTTTGTGTTTATCCAGTAAGTATTTCGATGTTTTTTCGGTGTCCTAAATATTCATGACTCAGTTGTTCAGACTGTACATTTGAAACTGATAAACGTGACTAAAACGAGTCCGTTATTGCAGCACAGTACAGTAGCTAAAGGGTTTCTTGTGGATTCAGTGGCAGCTGATGGGGAATCACACACGACTGACGCGTTTGAGTGCGTCAAGTGGTCTGGAAGTAACGTGGATTCAGTGCTGTGGGTCCTGGGCTTATTTGGTCCAGTGGAAAGTTTCACAAGTTCAAGCAAAGCAGTTTTTCAGAAAGTGACTCATATGAGTGTAGACGTGCTGATTAGACGATCCACCGAGACCGTGGTCTTCATCAGTGTACCACTGACAGAGAGACAGAACAGATCACCAGTGAAAAACACTTACATATCTATTTTAATACTGTTTGGAGCTGTTTTATGGATTGTTGACATGCAAAAAACTCTGATGATACTAATTCTTTTATTCATGTTTATTAATTGTTTTACAATGTTATTGATTTTAAGAGACTAAATTAAATGTGTACTTTTAAAAACGAATTTGCTATACTGCAGGACAATTTTAAAAAGGCATATATATATAAAACAAATGTAAAACACAAATTAAGAAACCTTTTTATATGTATGCAATACTTTCAGTAATTTATATATAATATTTTTATTTATGATATAAATGTAGGCATCATTTTTTATTACTTAATATATGTAGACTTTCATATTTGATCAATTAACATGTAATAATATAAATATTTTTGTATTACTATATTCGTTAATTTATTAGAATAACTTTGCATGAATAGAATGCAATTCTGCTGCTGTCTTACCATTGCATCAAAGTCCACTTGTTCATCCACGAGTGCTTTAGAGATCTGAGCAGCTTGTTGGAAGTGAACATTATCTAACAGCACCAATGACAAACAGAAGAAAAAAAAATATGTGATGAGTTTTCACTTTAATGTCACGTCATTGGTGATATTTTAAAGATATTTACATGTTTATGAAATTTAAATAAAATAATTTTAAAAAAGTTTTATTGATCTAAAACTCAAAATATCAAGGAAACATTTCTGCAGTTTTTAGGAAATATTTTGAATACTTATTAACTAAAATGACTTGAAAAAAATTAAATTTTTAGGATATTTAAAGAAACAAATATATAAGAGCTGAATATCAAAATTTCAGTGAATCAGATTTATGCATTTTACATAATTTAATAAAAATGAACAATATTAAAACACTTTTTTAACTCTTTTTTTAAGCTAATTTTTTTATTTTCATAATAATTTCTTTCATTTCCATTTATTTAAGTTTTATTTAAGTTTGCTCAGTTGCAGAGACAGGACAAGAGACAGAGATATAGAGAGACGGGTCATATCTCACCGTCAGCGGTGCCGTGCACCAGGAGGTACTGGACTGATTTAAAGTTCTTGGCTCTTTCCATCACTGTGGAATTCTGAATAAGAATAATAACATCCCATAAACCTCGTGTGACGCAGCACTTGCGTGAGTTATTTTAGAACTGACTCATGCTTCTCTGTGACGTCATCATGGGGAAACCAATGAGTTTATCAAACAATTTTAGAATTTCCAAGCACAACTTACACCATAAAAGGCCTGGTTCTCCGCTGGCGTCAGCATGTACCTCTCAGTGTAAATAGAGTCTGGGGGAAATTACAGTACAACGTTCTTATCACATGACAGAAATTAATTTCAATGATGGGAAAATGAAATGTAAAAGCATAATCAGTGCTGGGTAGTAACGGAGTACATGTAATCTGGATTACATGATCAGATTCCGAAAATTAAGTACTTGTAATTAGATTACATTACTTTTGAAAATGCTTATAATCAGATTACAGTAACTTTTTTATGGATTACATGATAACATTCCCACAATGGAAGTAAATTATTCAAAATGTATTGATTTCGTGATATTGATAACAGAATGAAATCTATTTTCTTTCTTTGTTTTATTTGTTGTGTTTTAATCAGTATGGTACACAATAATCACATTGAAGTCTATGTGACAAACGAGCTACGTCAAAAGTAATCTAAAAGTAATCTAAAAGTAGTCAGACTACATTACCTAATATGTGCAATCCAGATTATGTTACTTAACTACAATTTTCATCATGTAATGTGTAATCAGTAACAGACCACAATTTGCAAGTAATCTGCATTGACCATAATACATAAAACATACCATAATAGTCCCATTTTGACACCGGAGCGACGGCCATTCCGCATTTAAAAACTCCACTTCCAGCTCCCAGAACCATCGAAGTGACGTAGCCGCCGTAAGACTGCAGCACAAACACATGGTTACTTATACAGTGGCCCAAAAAGTTGTATTTGGACTTAAAATGCATGAATACCAAAGCAAGTGTCATTATTTTAAAGACACATAAAACACGAATCATCCCTCAAAATGAAGTTGGTCAGATTCATGATATCAGAACAAAGATTTCTGGTAATTAAACTTACCCAGCCCCAGATGGCAATCCTGTTTTTATCTATGTAACCCATGTCAATAAAGTGTCTAAAAATGAAGAAAAAAATATATAATTGTAATTTCTAATAAATTAAATTCAAATGTCAATTATATGCAATGTAATATATGATTAAACCAATTATTATAGTTAAAATGTGAGTGAAATATTGCTAGTATACTTCACTACAATCTTTCAGTGTATTGATGTTGCAAGATGGTATCTAGGGTCTTCAAGGTGGTTGCTAGAGCATTGCTAAGTTGCTAGGTGATTGTTAGAGTGTCGCTAGATGGTTTCCAGGGTGTTCTGGGTTGTTGCTAGGGTGTCACTTGATGGTTTCAAGGGTGTTCTGGGTGGTTGCTAGGGCATTGTTACGTTGCTAGAAAGTCACTAGGTGGTTTCCGGAGTGTTCTGGGCTGTTGCTAAGATGTTGGTAAGTTGCTAGATTGTAGCTAAAATTGGTTTCTAAACTGGTTTCTGAAGTATTCTAGGTGGTTGCTAGAGTATTGCTAAGTGGTTTCCAAGGAGTTCTGGGTGGCTGCTAGGATGTCGTTAGGGTTATTTGGGTGATCATTAGGGGCGCTGCTAGATGGTTTCCATGGTATTGCTAGTACATTGCTAGGGTTATTTGGGTGGCCACTAGAGCATTGCTACAGTTTGTAGCTTCCAGGGTGTTCTGGATGGTTGCTAGGTCGTTACTAGGTTGATCTGGGTGGTCACTAGAGCTTTGCTAGGTGGATTCCAAGCTGTTCTGGGGTGCGTTTCCCAAAAGCATCGATAGCCAACTATGGTCGCAAGTTCCGTTGTTACCAACATAGTTCAATGATTCAGTGTTTCCCGAAACCATAGTTCAAACGAACATTCGCAAACTTACGTGGTAGGAACTACAGCTCTCGACCTGTGGTTAGAAGTATAGTTTCTTGTTAGTAAGACATATGGACTTATGGATTTAAATTATGCTCTTGGGCACAATAAGCAAGCTAACATGCAGTACAATCTATATCTTCCATTCAATTTAAATATATATACATTTTAATCGATAAATTTTAGCGCATCCTCAATAAGCACCGTTTTTGAAGAGTGCGCATGTGCATAAATAAGGAAACCCCGTGACGTAAGAGGAAACCCGCGATGAATCAAACATCAAATAAAGCAAAATGACAGGGAACAAAACATAGTAAATTGGTCATCAGGTGCCATGTTCAATACAGCAGCATCTCAGAGATCTCGAATCAATTAATTAGCAGAAGTTATTACTCCACCACATGCGTGTGACGTCATTAACAACGGCCCTAAATTGTTGAACTAATGTGTTTCAAACGACAGAGATGCGACCGTGTTCGGGAAACAGTCGAGAAACAGTTAGTTTCCACAGCAATGCATCGTACTATGGTGGTTAATCAGTGAGTTAAATCTTTGTATGGGAAACGCACCTCTGGGTGGTTACTAGTATGTTGTGAAATTTCCGAGGTGTACTAGGTGGTTGCCAGGACTTTGCCAGGTAGTTTCTAGGATGATTTGAGTGGTTACTAAGGCATTGATATGGGAGTTGCCAGGGTGTTCTATAGGGGTGACCCCGAATAGTCAAAGATTCGATGCTTCGATAGGAGGAGCCTGATTCGACTATCAATCTCACAGTCGAATATTCGCTGAGGCGTTATGATCATGCTATTTTGGCTATATGGGGGTACTCAAATGTCTTATTTCACATAGAACTACCGGTTTGCTGTGTTTCTGCACGTTGTTGCATAAAGAAAAGGAGTTCATTCAGAGCCGTGCAGACACATTCACTTGTGCATTTGAGGCATTTTGAGCAGATAGCCTATAAGTCATAATATTCACTTTATGTTGTATAAATAACGAAGCGTATTCTATATGAAATAAATGAAATCCCATTGATTAAAAACCTGCTATCTTCAACGCATGCAGTTCAAAACAGAAATGCAGAACATTAATAACTACTGTCATATACATAACGTTATAATGAGAGCACTATTGTAAAAAATGTTGTGAATTCTTAGGGTTTCGCTGACGTTTAATGTTAACTCTTTTAATCAAAATATAAAACAATGTATCTGCGAGGCGTCCGTTACACATTTTCCCTGTGTGTTAACGTCAGTAATTATGACAGTCTCTTGGCAATGTATTTTGCCCCCCGCCCCCAAACATATGATTCGACTATCAGTTGACTATCGGCAAGATTCGAAAATTCCGATTCGACTATGAAAATCCTTAGTCGGGGACACCCCTGGTGTTCTGGGGGGTTTCAAGGATGTTGCTAAGTGGTGTTCACTGTTCATGGTAGTCGCTTGGGCGTTGCTAGGTAGTTTCCAGAGGGTTCAGGGTGGTTGCAGGGTGATCACTAGGGCTAGTAAATCTTGTAGATTGCTAAACTCTGTGGTTGCTAGAACATCGCTAGGATTATTTTGGTGGTCACTAGCGTTGCTACAGACTGTAGCTTCCAGGGTGTTCTGAGTGGTTGCTATGGCATTGCTAGTGTGATGTGGATGGTCAACAGGTCGTTGCTAGGGTGATTTGGGTGGTCAAAAGGGCGTTGCTAGGTGGAATCCAGGATCCAGTTAGTTTCCAGGATGATTTGAGTGGTTGCTAAGGAATTGTTAAATGGTTTCTAAGATATTGGTTGCTAGGGTGTTGCTAGGTAGTTTTCATTGTATTCTGGGTGGTTGCCTACTGAATCAAGTCAAAAGAGTTTAAATATGGATCCTTTATTTTAAGTCTATGAGATTTTTTCACCATTTTAATATCCAAAAGGTGGAAAATTGTCAGTCTGATCATTTAGTAAAGTAACAGTTCACCTCTCCTCAACAAAACACATGGTTTGAGGAATTATTCATGTCTGCAGCACAAAAACTTCAATAAATATTCACTTGAGAGCAGTGTGGATACATATTTGTACCTAGCGGCTGTTATCTGATCCTCAACTTCATAAGTGCCGAGTCGTTTGTAGAGGGCATGCATAATTTTGTCTCCTTGGTAACCACTTCCTCTCCCATCAAAGCTGGCCACGATCACATTCTCTGTGCTGGCCAAGTATGTGGACCATCCCACCCTGAACCGGAAATCTGACTTCTGACTGCAGGGGCCCGCATATCTACAGGATATGAAAGAATCAAGACTGCAGTGGCCATCAAACCCAGATCAGAGTTCAACATCAGATCACAAAAAAATTTAGCTAGCTTACACGTCAATGAGCAGAGGATATTTTTTGGATTTGTCGAATTTAGGAGGCAGCATCATCTGGTACCAGAGGTCTGAGGAAACCCCCCCCCCACAAAATTAGGATTTAAAACAAACATATTTTCTAGGTTATTTGATTAGATTTTTCGCTCTCCTGCAAAGTCAGCCTTACCGAACTCTCCGATCTTCAGCGTGCCGTGCATAACTGACGGCATTGCGATGTTCTGCAGAGCATTTTCCAAATCTTTGTTGTCTTCAAGAACTCTCACCTCTAAAAACCATTTTGAGAAATTCAGTAAGTTAGTACCAGGAATTGAACTGATACTGAACTGAATTGCACTGATATTGAATGCTAGCCAAACCTGATATTTGACAGATAACGAATAAATTATATAAAAAGTATGCTATTTAATTAATTATAAAAACTATTTTATAATTAATTAATACATTTAAACTAATTTTAATACATGAAAACAGTGAAACTCACTCTGCTATGCCCTTCTAAAGGGACACCACATCAGGAAATAGTGCTCTTAAAGGGTTAAAGTTGTAATCGCTAGACCATAATGGTATTTAGATTGCAATTAATTAGGCAGAAATTTTATAGAATCTTGAAGGAAGTATTTTATATACATATATATACAAATACATACAGATATATAATAATAGTTTTTAGAATATAGTAATATTTTAATAGAATATAATTTTTTTGAATGAATTATATAAATGTGATTACAAGTACTGCAACAAATTTTAAGTTGTTTTCAAATACATGTATTCCAATATATATTGTATATTTTACTGTATAATATACACATATGGCTTTAATATTGAAATTATATTCTCATAAGCACTTTCTATGCTTACAGTATATTACTTATATTTCGAAATAATATACGAAAATGTAAATAAAAAATGAATGAATGATGAATGAATAACTTTTTATTTTATTTTTGTAGAGGACATGGGAAGTGGTGGGGATGTGATCGAAAAACGTTCAGTAAATGGGACTTGAATGGGATGCTAACTGCTACTCTGTGAACTAACTGCTAATGCCAGTGATTTTTATGACTTTAATGTTTAGCCGTACCTGTTCCATCTCGGCTGTTTCTCAGTGTATGCAGAGGCAGTCCAGGACCTTCAGAAACAAACAAATAAAAGGAGATGGGAACATTTAATTGATTTTTTCTTTTGTGTGCTTTATGTACTTTGCATATAGAGAAGTGCTATAAAAAATTAATATACATGACATACCAGAACAGCTCATAAGGTAGTAGGTTCCTTCAGTGCTAAACAGGGCAGAATTATATTTGCACCGGTCTGCATTGAGGGTACAGGTCAGACACTCGCGCTCAGAATGGGAAGCATTGTTTATGGTGATTCTGCCGCAAAAGCAAATGCATAATTTATTTAATTTTCAACTATGAAAATATCTGATTGATTTCAGCTTGTGACACTCACTTGTAAACATTCCTTTGGCCTGGACTTGCATTGTGCTCGTTACTCACATAGTATCTGTGGCAAACAGAGAAAAAAAGTTGAGGAAAGAATCTCGAACACTCAATGACAGAAGTTTCTAGTAAATTAACTTACACAGCATCGTTCGTGACCTTAAGGATGCTAGTGACCTCCCACTTTCCTCTTGTCAGGAACTTCTTTTCTGTCTAGGAAACAATATCGAACAATATAAAAATATACATTTTATATATACAAAATTGGATTAAATTCTGTAATTTATAACTTGTAAACTCACTCCACTGAAATAAACAAGATGCTTAAAATGCTCTTCGTCACTCATAATGTTATAACAATTGCCGCCGTCCGGCCGAAAGACAGGTTCATCTGGAGAGAACTACGAAAACAAAGCAAGCAAACCAACAAACAGACATATTAGCTTGACTCAACACTGCATTAAACATCAACTGGTAATTTTGTAATCAAATAATTCATACCCGGCCAACCCAACCCGTGCTGCTTGTGATAACCTGACTCTATAAAAAAAATTTAAAAAACACATACGAGAAAAAAGAATTGCAATTGGATAAAGATTTAGCTTCAGTCAATTCAGTGACTCTACAACAGTCTAAGAAGTAAGAGGTACCAGTGAACTTTCAGTCCAAGCATTGCCGTTGAAGTCATACGTCTTCAAAACAACATAGTTTTGCGTTCTTTTCTGCCACTGCACTGCAATTTGCTCATCGGACGCCCATGTAACAGTGCTCAGGTAGTGCTCTCTGTGATAAAACACATTGTTTTAGGTCAAATTACTGTTTCATCAGGTTGAAGAACTCATGCAAATTCCAAAAATCCTTACCCTGCACCAACAACACTGGGAACCAGGACTTCATTGGTCGTAGATGTGTTTGTGTCGAAGACAAACAGTTTGACGGTTGGGTTTGGGGTTCCGGCCTTGGAAACAAGCAAATGGGAGTGTCAAAAATTATATTTTGAAGGAATATTTCTTGTGAAGCAAAAAGCTGTATGTTTGTAAGAAACAAAATCTCATTCTGATGGCACCCATTCACTGCAGAGGATCCATTGTTGAGCAAGTGATATAATGTTAAATTTATCCAAAATTGTTCTGCTGAAGAAACAAATTCATCTACATCTTGGATGGCCTGAAAGTTCATTTTCAGCAAATGTTCATTTTTGGCAAACTATTCCTTTAACATCCCATTTTACTTTACATTCATTTTTTTTCCTTTTACCTTGGGGTATGGTATTAAGACCGTTTCTGGATATTGGCCTTCTCCGTACCATGTGTATTCAATGTTGTGGACTCCTGAGTCATTAAATTTGGCGTACGCCACAAACCTCCCATTTGGTGACCACCACAGAGCAAAGTTGGTGGAGAACATCTCCTCTACAGAGAAAACAGATGCACAAGATCACTTGCTTTTTTGGACCATTTTCAGTGAACTATTCCAATAAGTCTTCAAAAGGTAAAATACCTCTGTTATGAATGGGTAACATTCATCAGCTTCATTAAATATGTATCTCTTACCCTCGTACACCCAGTCAGGAATGCCATTGAGGATCAGGTTGTGGGCTCCATCAGTAGTGACCTGCTTGAATGCAGAGGTGGGAGTCTCCTTCACATAGATGTTGTTTTTCCAAACAAAAGCCTGCATGGATTTGAAAAGAATATCACATTTTTGTTGGGTAGGAATATGTGTGCAAAGGTTTTGGAGTTTTGGAAAACAAGCAGTTTTGTAGAAGCTAGCTTGTCCTGATCAAGTACCGTTTACACGTGAAAACAATCCAAAACAGTTCTTAACAAATAAGTCCATGGATTTTGATGTGAGTGGACAACAGAGGATGGACTTTTTCACTGGATAAAGCAATATTATGGATTATGAACTCATATTTTAGCCAGCATTTTGTCATGCTACAATACTACTTGCTGGAGAAATTAGCTTGCTACTGGAAAATCTACAGCCCTCAACATTTAATATATATTTTAGAACATATAGCTAATAACACTAGCAAACACCATGTTTATAAATCATAGTATTTAATTAATTCATTCATTAAACTCATTTAACAAAAAGAAGCTGTGTGCACAAATATCTCTGTCATGCTATAGTGCTACTCATTGGAAAAATTAGCTTGTAGTTGGAAAAGCTACACTGTTTTTCAAAAATAGCTTAGCTATTGTCATGCTACTGAAAACTGTAGTCAAGTTCATAGCATTGTTTTAGTTAGTTCCAAATCGAAAAGCCATGTGACAAAACAATTTTGTCATGATACAGTGCTATTTGTAAAAATGTGTTTGTTTACCGGAGAAGCTACACTTTCTTTTAGTTAATTAACCATAACACTTAAAGTATCTTTTATAATAAATAACCAATGAAACTAGAAAACCCCATAATATATTGATAAATCCCGATATTTCATTAAATTTTTCGCTACAAAAACTGTGTGCGCAAACATCTGTCATGCTACAGAGCTACCTGTTGGAAAAATTAGCTTATAAGATAAAAAAGCTACATTGTTTTCGAAAACAGCTACTGTCAAGCTACTGAAACAATTTTTTCACGCTACAATGTTATTTGTTGGAAAAATTATCTGTTACTGGAAAAGCTATACCATTTTAACTATTGTCAAAAATGTTGTTAACGCTGCTACTTTTAGTTAGCTACCCTCAAAACTAGGGATGGGCGATACAAATTACTTTGTTTTCGATACAATACCGATATTTTTCAGGCAGTATCGTCGATATCGATACCGATTCGATACTTCTGCACTAAACTTTTAAATTATGAAATGTATTAAATTATGAAATTACTAAGAGTAAAATGGGTAATGAAAACCACTTAACTTTATACAACCATCAGCGTATTTCAGAATTTTTACTTTTTTGTAACATATATCATCACATTTTTATATTAGTGCTACCAGTATTACAACATTAATATTCTAACTTATTTGTAACATTTGAACTTTTGATTTAGTGCAATATTTTGTACTGCCATTAGGGACTGCCAGTGACAGACTGTTGTATGCATAAAATGCAACCTTTTTATTCTGACAGTATATGATTTCTATTAACATTACAGAATAGAACATGATCAATATTATCTTTCAACGTTCAATTTAAATAATTGTAATTGCACAAACTATGTAGGCTACAATTTCAATTTGTTTATTGTGAAATAACTCAAACATTTATGTTTTTTTTCTGTCCTCTGATAAGCATTGTTCAGGGCTGCCATTCCCAAAAGCTTTAATGCTTTCTTATGATACTTTTGGGACACGCAGCCCTGTTTGAATGCACTGTCAGCAGTGAGTGAATGCTCTCTGTGATTGATTGGTTCTGTCTTGCAACATTTGCGTGTGTTCAGATGAGCAGGAAAATAGTTCTATCCTACACAATTACTCGCTAACAAAGGTTATTCGTCCAATTCAATGCATATTGTGTGCACTATTATTATTATTATTTTTGTTAAATAAACAAAACCACTGGTAAATAAAGCGCACCTTAGTATCGATATTTTTTGTTTGAGTATCGATATTTTCGATACTCGGGTCAGTATCGATATATCGATACTTCGGATCGATACGCCCATCCCTACTCAAAACTGTTTAAAAGCACATATTCGCACATGTAGCAAACTAAGTTCCTCATATACATAAGGAATAAATGATGACATGGTTAAAAACTAGTTCAATGACGACAATACTGATTAGGTTTTATGACATATACATGACATTACAACTTATGCATGAAGTAGCAAACTGATATGATACTCACCAGTTTGTGGCCAGTTGGTGACCATGCTAAGTATTGGACTTCATGTGGGATATCCGTATTTATAAATTCCCTGAAATAAAGAGCAAGTCAGTCATCTTAAATAAATACAAAGTGATCATTAATCACAGTTATGACACAGCACAGAGATCCATAGCATGCAGTTTGCTAACATAAACAGCTAGCTAGCTTTATAGAACGATTGTTTAAGTAAAAACACTAGGAAACAAACCCTTTTTCCAGGTCGTAGATGGAATACGATGAAGTGTATGAGTGTCTCCATAGCTGGTGAAGAAAGCCAACATTAAACATCTGGATACCAAGACGATAAATGATTAATTACCCATCAAAGCGTTTCATTGATTACCTTAGTGTAGTTGCTCAGGAAACAGACATATTTTCGATCCGCTGACACCATGTAATCAAAAGCTGCCACACGGGACTGATAACATCAAAGAAAGATAACCGTTGTAAGTTCAAGGAATCAATACAAACGTGCATTTACATTTAAGCCATTTAACAGATGCTTTTATCAGACTTTCAAACAGATCTAGAGAAACGCTACCAAATTAAGTCAGTATTTATATGTAAAAACTCATTTGTGTTGCACATGGGTTGATTCGAATAAACCATTTCAGAATTTCTGAAGAAAGACGAGTGGTGCTTTCTTGTGCAAAACTGGTTTTTAGTACATTGCTATGTGGTTGCTAGGGTATTCTAGCTAGTTGCTAAGTGGTTGCTTACCATGCCAACTATAAAAAGACCCAACCCTACGTCTTTAAATGTAAATGTATGGGATTTTCACTTGTTTAATCGCCCATCTGACAAAAATCATAGAAATCACTTAGACAAGTGTCATGGTTCACACACGTCCAGCATGTGACATTCAAACCACATTTCAAAACACCATTTACTATTCAGAAAAGGTTCAATGTGGCAAATGCTCTTACAAATATCTGTTGGTTCACAAATTCACTTCCATTTCCTGTGGTTGCACTGATCAGGTGCAATGAACCTTCTCCTGTCTTGTGAAGATATTCATCATCTGCATGAAAATAGTGCAGAAATAGTGCAGCAAATGATTTAATTGCAAAACATGTCAATATCCACTTACAGAAGTTTACTTACAAACAGTATCATGGTATTACCATGTTTTTTTGACATGGTATGTAAATACCACATAACATGAATATGCACTTAAAAACACAAAAAATACCATATGGTAGAACCATATAAAAACATGGTACATGGTATATGTCAAAGTACCATAGTGTTGCTATTTGATACCATCAGTGTACCACGGTACAGTCACCGTATACTTTATATTTGGGTTTATATATTTATTTGTAGGGATTATTTATTTTGTTGTACCTGAGACCCATCGCATGTTGTATGACTTGGTTCTTGCAGTTCCACTGAAGTAATCTTCTAGAGTAAAAGTCCTCTGGGATTCAGTTTTATCCTCTGAGAGAGACAGACAGACAGACAGATCATAGATAGATAGATAGATATGATTTACTGTAGCACAAACGTTGTCAATGTGTTTTATGAAAAAATGTCAATTATATAAGCAAAATCATTATCCTGTAACAAAGTTCAGATTGAGGGGAAGATAAGAGCTCAGATAAGAGCTGCAGATCGTTCCGTTCAGCATCTAAAACACTGATGTAAGCACTCCTGCAGCCAATCACATGTGACAGCCTAACTACAGCATTACTTCAGTGAGATTTACACACCCATAAATCATCTCTGACTAACAATTTGACATTTATAAGTTTAACATGAATCGATAGAGCTATCAATCACAAATAGCTCTTGATTTCATGAGGCATATTTATAAACGTATCCAAACACATGTGCATGGATTTATCCATATACAATCACCTACCGTTGAGAAAAATGGCTGTTGGAACAGCTATTAACACAACGATCACTACGATCCCAAATGCTGCCAGAACCCATTTTCCAATTCCCTAAAAAATGTCAAGAATAACACTCACTTTTAAATCAATCATATACGCAAAGAACGCAGCACCTTGTGATGCTCTCCAAATGCGCTTTTACGCACAACTTTCTAAAGTTAAAAACGTACTTTTACAAACTGTGCACTCGATATTTGCACTATATAGCACTTACTGACCATCTTAGAGTGAAATGCGAGAGTCTTGGTTCAGAATTCCGTTATTTACCAGCGCAATTCGGGTTCTCTGTTGCGCGCTGACGCTCCCGAGAGTCGAATAGAGCAGGAGTGTTAAATATTACCTCAACTTTGCTTGTAAAGGAAACAATAAAATGGTGACAGATTAAAGTTCGCATTCCTTTAAAACGCGGTGTCTTAGTCAGTGATACAGTATTTTTTTCTGTAACGCATGCCAAAACTATAATGAAGCTGAGTGTAGCGTTTTCTGCACACACACACACAAAAAAAACTTTCCTCGAGTTTGTCACGATGGCATGTTATGCGGGAAAAGAGTCAGTGCCCTCAAATATTCATGCAAAATAAATCATTTTACATTTGCATTTTCAAACGCTCTATATTTGCCTTATTACATGAGCCGTGAGGATGACTCGTGAGAAGCGTGTATGCGTTGTGATATCCAATTCTCTGACCGTGCTTTTGAACTGATTCGATTTGGTAATAATGACTCGGTCGAAATGATTTGCAAAGCGCAAATAAATACAAAACTCGTGCATTGGTAAAATTGCTGGGAATCATTAATGCTTTTACAGGCTTTTCATATTTGAAATACTAGTCTTTGTTGTTCAGGTACTGGTCCAACATGTTCTATAAAAGTGATAAACAGCCGTTTTACAACAAAAATGAAACGTGGACACTTTTCAGCGTTGATCGATTGGATTATGAATCTTCCGATTCGATTCATTGAAGCATCGAACGAACGGATTTGAATCGGACTTCCCAACAATTCGATCTACTAATGACAGAAAACGGTTTAAACTAATTCATGAATCAAAGCTTTAAAACTTAACCTACATTTTAAATTCAGTTATATATAAAAACAAAAGTGTTTTAATGAAAATATGAAGTGTTAGCAGTATGATTTAGGCCTAGCCTATATGATGAATTAAAGGCAAAAAGCAAACATTTGACGGTATTTCATCAAACATTATCCAGAATGGAATTCAGAAACAGTGCTATTTTCTCCATATGAATCGTATGTAAGCATATGGAAAGCCAGCATTCCCTCGCACATATTGTAAGGGCCTGTTTTCTCACAGCTTTACAGCAGGCCGCATATTGTCTCTCAGACCATAAAATTTATGATGGTCATTGATAAAGCAAATAATAAATAATGTGAGCTGACATAGGCGCACTTCCTCGAGTTGTTTTAAAGGAGATGAAGCATGTGTTTGACCTTAGCTTACTGGCGTCCACACGCTCTATATGAAAACAAGTTCCCCGATTTAAGTTTGTAAGGATTTAACAACACAAATACTACATAAAAAAAAGAATAATATTAAAATAAAAATAAACATTTTAACATAAGCTAATGAATTAAGTCCTAAAAAGCTATTCTAAACCTCATGTAAGCCATTTTGAAAATTAGATTGCATATGTTTCTACTTTGTATAAACAATTTGATTAAGTCAGAGTGGATTTCCTCCCACATTAGACATTTATTTCCAAATATTATGATTCAGGAATAGGGTGAACACCTCTTTTTGGCATAAAGCATTATGCATTGCATTGATTTTCCATTCTTCAGTCGTTTCTGTGTTCTTTGAAAGAGTGTGAGTGAGTGTATTTATTTATTTTGGTGTCTAAGCATATGCTTCCTTTGGGTGTGGTGTTCAATGCTATTTTATAACCGTGGATTGCAGTCGTGCACTGTGTAGTTGTGGTTTCTCGAGAGTCAATGATTGTTTACGGTGTTGCCACTGCATTTAAAGCCACAGAGGAAAGAACAACTGTTGGATAACTAGCTGGAGGGAGCTGCAGGGAAATTCGATGTCAATATTTTCCAGGCAGTTTTTAGTATCGAAAGAGCTCCTTGGAAATATAAAACTGTATATTAACATTGTCATTTGATTAATTCAGAGAGACTTAAAGTGCACTCAAGGCAAAAACGGTCACAGGAAAACTAATTAAAGATGATTTATAGGCCGATATTTGACCATTTTGATAGAACGTTTAATGCATAACAACATTGTGCCAATGACACTAATAGTTCTTTTGAACCAATTCTTTAAATGACTCTACTAAAATGATTCACATCGACTGAATTTTTGTTGTTCTTATTCAAGTTGTAAAAAAAACCAACACTATCTCATGGCAATTCGTAACTATTTTACGTTTTGGGAAACTGGTCGCTAATTCGTATAAATTCATACAATCTTATACGTTTTTGTGCAATCTGCTTACCCCCACTGAGCCAGGGGTGGACTTCACCAATAAGTGCGGTGAGCGGCCGCTTAGGGCCCCGGGGAATCAGGGGGCCCCACCTGATATTGCAGAAACATATTTGCAGCATTGAACAATAGCCAATCACAGACATATCTGTTCATTTCTTGAACGCAACGCCCAGAAGTGTTTAAGTTAGAATCCACTCACCACTCAAAATGTAGAGTTTGCTGAGTTCTGCAAGCTCGGGAATCCTCTCATTATAACAAAGTGTAGATACGATGTAAATAAAAGATTCGTTGTGCAGTGTAGAATGCTTATTAACGAAACAATTTTTTTCTTCTTCTAAAAATCGTATGTTTTCGTACAAATCACAGCATGTGAATTTTTTAACTTGTATAAAGTAGTGACGTTTTATCATGTTATTGGGTTGAAAAACCTGCTGCGTTTTATCGTCAATCAAATTACTAAATCTAAATGACCTAAAATTGAGAATTAATAATAATAATTAAAAAATATCTTTTAAAATATATGTATTTATTTATTTATATTATTATATTTTATTAAGGGTTGAAATCAAACTGGCTGTAACCGACCATATTGCATTTTTTCTAACAAAAGGACTCAAGCTAATATAACATAAAAGATAACATACATTTCCAATGTCAAAGGCTGTAAAATACGACAGATTAGATATTTCACGAAATATTTTTATCATATAGGAGTGAAAGGTCACATCCACGCATTCAAGACAGGCGTTTACTGTAATTATGGTGCTAATTTTGCGATAAGCAAGTCACAATTCCAGGATGACTTTAGCTTTTGACCAATCAGATCAAAGTCTACTGATGTCACTGAACGGCTCCTGCAATAAAGGGGCTGAAAAGATGTGATGTCACAGAAAACAGCCGGAAACAGTAAAAGGCCATGTGCGCTGTTTTTAGCCTGTTTACAACCGTCTTTGGAAGTAGATCTTAAAAATTGGTGACGCAATTAATCTGCAGCAGTGCTTTGAGCAAAAATGAATTATGACATTTTACAAAATATTTCAAATTTGCGACTCAGAAAGGCTGAAGGAAACTTCAAAGAATGTTTTTTTCCATATCGGCGGATCTTCAGAAATCATTTAACAGCAGACAACAAGGGTTTAAAAGCCTGTTAAAAGCTCAACAAATATCATAGTGTATTCTTTATTGACTGCGCTCAGGTGGAACTATCGGTCTCATCTGCCACAAAGCGGACTTCCTCTGCAAACAAGTACACACACACACTCACTTAAATTCAATATGGCCTAATGCAGCATGGGCCGCAACACATTTAAAACATCCTTTTTTTTTAGTTGCTTTTAACAGGTGATGTGCTTTAACGACATTCTAGTGGCATCAGAGACGATGTCATGCCGCTTTTGGTCCAGTAATGACTTGTTTATCAAGAAAAACACATAATTATTCTGTGACACAATAATGGATCATAGCACTTACAAGTTTCCAAGTGCACAGCAATACGTCAGAAACATAAAAAGACACCTGCAATTCTTAAATTAAAAATTCTCAAATTATTGATTGATTTGAAATATCTCATAGCCTAAACTCTGGAAGAGTCTTTGCTGGAGTTTTTGATTGGTTTGAGAGGATGTGGGTTATCAGTTATAAAACTGGAGACATGTTTATCCAAGATAAGGGTCATTTTGATGATAAGTATCTGGGGTTTAATGCATCAAAAGCGTAGCTAACATAAATCCGGGTTTGGCCTTCTACATCCTACTGTGGAGAGTTCACTTGTTCACAAACATTGCAGACTGCAGGAAAAAGTATGTGATCTGCTAGTGTGTGTTCAATAAAGACCTACATAAAAATGCACAAAAAGATGTTTTTTAAGCAACAGGTGAAATGTAATGAATTAATTTATGCAGAAAACTGTTATTATCATTATCATGACTTTTCCATATACAATTGAAAAAAATCCATTATTATTACTGTTAATATTTAAATATAATATATGATAAATATAAGTTTCCTTATATTTAAATAAATAATATTGATTATAATAATTGTAATGGGTATATTTGGGATTGTATATAGAAAGCAACAATAGTTAATAATTATTCTTATTGTTGATATTTTTATTGATATTTTAAAAAAGAATATTATTTTCTAATGATATGACTCATAATAATAGCTAATACATTTTTTTACTAATAATTATTATTACTATCATTATAATTATTACTAATATTAATAACAACAATTATTTTATTATAATATAATCCATGGATAATGCGGTGAACATGGGATTGCACTTCATCCTGCAGTATCTGGTCAAACCAGGGACTTCAGTGAGGATTCTGTTTGTGGACTTCAGTTCAGCCTTTAATACAATCATCCCAGCACTCCTCCAGACCAAACTAAAAAAGCGTAGCTAACATAAATCCGGGTTTGGCCTTCTACATCCTACTGTGGAGAGTTCACTTGTTCACAAACATTGCAGATAGCAGGAAAAAGTATGTGAACTGCTAGTGTGTGTTCAATAAAGACCTACATAAAAATACACAAAAAGAAAACATACATTGTTTGCATGTTTTTTAAGCAACAGATGAAATGTAATGAATTAATTTATGCAGAAAACTGTTATTATCATTATCATGACTTTTCCATATACAATTGAAAAAAATCCATTATTATTACTGTTAATATTTAAATATATGATAAATATAAGTTTCCTTATATTTAAATAAATAATATTGATTATAATAATTGTAATGGGTATATTTGGGATTGTATATAGAAAGCAACATTCAGTATTCCTCAAAATGAATAAAAATAATGCAACTCAGAATATGACGCAAACCTGCAATAATTAAATGTTAAACAACACAAATATCCTTTATGTATTTATTCCCATTCTATTAACCAATGTCTTTGCTTCTGCCCTTCGATGATCCAGTTCAACCGTACTAATAGGCAAAAATTACTCTAGACAAACATTTGTGTGTTTTTGTTTATTGCTGAAGTGTGTTGAAATTTCTTCTTCTGCATTCTACTGTACGGATGTACATTTACTTTCCCTTCAGCCTGAGGCTTATTCATTTCACTTTTGGTGTGAAAAGGCTTTTATATTTGCTAAAAATATAACTTTTTTATTTTAAAAACAAACAAGCAAGCCCTGTCCAGATTTAAAAAGTAGCGCAAAAGTAATGTGACGCATTACTTTCCATAAAAAAGTAACTAAGTAACGTAATTAGTTACTTTTTCATGGAGTAATGCAATATTGTAATGCATTACTTTTAAAAGTAACTTTCCCCAACACTGGTTAAATGTAATATGCAGATGCACAAATTAATAAATAAATAGTTGTTAACCCTGGTTTCTATTAAATGTAATTGTGCTGATATTCTCATAAACTGTTACATGTGACTTGTCAGAGTTTGAGGAACAAACATTCAGCCGTTTATAGCAGTGTGCAGACTGAAGGAGAAGTTCTCACAGACAAAAATGTTAATCAGATACTCTTGATAGGGCTTTAAATTAATTTATTCTTCCCTCTATATTTCACCATATTCTCTTATTTTTTCCAGCTCGTCTTCCCATTCCTGTCATCACCGGAGACTCTGCATGTTCTTCATCATCAGGATCATCACAGCAGAACTGTTCACTGCTGTGTTCAGTGTTGAATGTGAGTCATGTGACTCTCTCCTGGTACAAAGGAAACAGTTTATTGTCCAGCATCAGTG
The DNA here is from genome assembly GCF_001515645.1 of Sinocyclocheilus grahami. Lineage (NCBI taxonomy): Eukaryota > Metazoa > Chordata > Actinopteri > Cypriniformes > Cyprinidae > Sinocyclocheilus > Sinocyclocheilus grahami. Next base: position 454,615 of record NW_015505342.1, on the reverse strand, counting down.
TGTCTGATCTCAGCATCAGTCTCTCTCTACCTCTGGAGATCGAGTGTCTGGATGAATCCTACAGCTGTGTGTTGAACAATCCCATCAGCAATCAAACTAAACCTCTCAACAGCACTGAACTCTGTCAACCATGTCCAGGTATGGCAGTTGTAATATTAATGAACATTTATGGAAAACAAACCACAAATAAATTTCTTTCTGTTCAGATGTTGTTTTTTTGTCATTATGTACAGTGGGGAAAATATTTATTTGATCCCCTGCTGATTTTGTAAGTTTGCCCACTTAAAAAGAAATTAAGGGTCTGTAATTGTTATGGTAGGTTTATTTTAACAGATAGAGACAGAATATCAACCAAAAAAATCCAGAAAAAAACACATTATATAAAGGTTCGAAACTGATTTTAATTTCAGTGAGTGAAACAAGTATTTGATCCCCTACCAACCAGCAAGAATTCTGGCTCCCACAGATTGGTTATGTGCCCATGTGGAACAGATTAGTCCTGTCACTTTAAGAAGTTACTCCTAATGTCAGCTTGTTAGGTGTTTAAGACACCTGTCCACACAATCTGTATCTTCCATTCCAACCTCTCCCACCACCATGGGCAAGACCAAAGATCTGGCAAAGGATGTCAGAGGCAAGATTGTAGATCTGCTATTGCCATAATGGTTTATGACATCAGATCCAGAAGAGATGAAAAGAAACTGAGAACATCACAATCAGTCCTTGAATAAAGAACCTTGGATGAATAGTTCTTTAGTTCTAGTCAAAAGTCATGGAAACTCATTGGACAAAAAGAGCGGTAACCCTGCAAGATGCTAATGATAAAATTTTTACACAGAAATTTGTGTGGTTTCTTTTTTCATATACAGAATATTGCTTTGCATATTTCACTTCTTCAAAGACACTTGAAATCTAAAGCATGAGTTTAAGGATTCTTCTTTGTTTAATCTGCTTGTCATTCAATCAGGACTGAATGGAGTCAGTTTGAACTGAACATCAGAAACTGAAGGTTGTTTGTAGATTGTTGAAGGGTTTCATTTAATATGTTCAAATGCTAATACAACAACTACATATAAAGAATCTATTGGTTGTAATTCTTACCAGTCAACTTCCATTTTTGATAACGAAGGACAATTATTATTATTTATTTTTTTGGTAATCAGCATTGTCACAGTACCTAAAGTATTCCTTTAATAATTAATGACATTATAATTACAATTTTAAACTGATTGTAAAAATTGAGTTCCCTTTCGATACTACACTCGTACTGCATCTTGCTAGTATATTGCTGGGAAAAAGCCTTTTTTTCTCCTGAACTGAAGCCTTTTTGTCATTCACGCAGTGAAACTGCATGGCCATTGGTTCGTGCAGTGTATTAAAAACAAACCAATGGCTAGGCAGTGGAGCTGCACGAGCCTATGGCGATGAAGCCCGCCAAAGCCTGCCAAAGCCCGCCAGAATGGGCGGGGCGTCTGGCTATATAAGCGGGCGTTTGCCACAGGATTCTCAGATTTCTTCTCCTTCAGCGACGACTCTACGTCTTCAAGCTGATCCGAAGCCGCTCGCCGTTGACACGCCTTCGCAGCTGGAATCGGGACCTCTCAGCACGGCTGACCTGCTTCTCCTCCACTTCAGCGACGCAGCAGTTCCAGTCCGTTTCCCCTGCCGCCATCCGGCGATACTAAAAGAGCTACTAAAAGAGCTCAGCGTTGTTGCAAATGCCACACCGTTGCTCGAGCACCATTTGTGGCTGACACTAACAGAGATCAAGGACGCGGATAAGATCCCCTTCCTCGATGCTCCAGTCTCTCCCAAAGTTTTTTAGCTGATATTCTGTCTCTATACATTAAAATAAACCTACCATAAAAATTACAGACCCTTCATTTCTTTGTAAGTGGGCAAACTTACAAAATCAGCAGGGGATCAAATAAATATGTTCCCCACTGTAGGTGCAGGTTTTCAATAAAATCAATTTTTCTGTCCTCAGACCGCATCCACTGTTGCCATTTCACCAAAGCTCTGATTCGATTGGTCATCTCTGCTGTGGTGGGCGTGGCTACTATTGCCATAATGGTTTATGACATCAGATCCAGAAGAGATGAAAAGAAACTGAGAACATCACAATCAGTCCTTGAATAAAGAACCTTGGATGAATAGTTCTTTAGTTCTAGTCAAAAGTCATGGAAACTCATTGGACAAAAAGAGCGGTAACCCTGCAAGATGCTAATGATAAAATTTTTACACAGAAATTTGTGTGGTTTCTTTTTTCATATACAGAATATTGCTTTGCATATTTCACTTTTTCAAAGACACTTGAAATCTAAAGCATGAGTTTAAGGATTCTTCTTTGTTTAATCTGCTTGTCATTCAATCAGGACTGAATGGAGTCAGTTTGAACTGAACATCAGAAACTGAAGGTTGTTTGTAGATTGTTGAAGGGTTTCATTTAATATGTTCAAATGCTAATACAACAACTACATATAAAGAATCTATTGGTTGTAATTCTTACCAGTCAACTTCCATTTTTGATAACGAAGGACAATTATTATTATTTATTTTTTTGGTAATCAGCATTGTCACAGTACCTAAAGTATTCCTTTAATAATTAATGACATTATAATTACAATTTTAAACTGATTGTAAAAATTGAGTTCCCTTTCGATACTACACTCGTACTGCATCTTGCTAGTATATTGCTGGGAAAAAGCCTTTTTTTCTCCTGAACTGAAGCCTTTTTGTCATTCACGCAGTGAAACTGCATGGCCATTGGTTCGTGCAGTGTATTAAAAACAAACCAATGGCTAGGCAGTGGAGCTGCACGAGCCTATGGCGATGAAGCCCGCCAAAGCCTGCCAAAGCCCGCCAGAATGGGCGGGGCGTCTGGCTATATAAGCGGGCGTTTGCCACAGGATTCTCAGATTTCTTCTCCTTCAGCGACGACTCTACGTCTTCAAGCTGATCCGAAGCCGCTCGCCGTTGACACGCCTTCGCAGCTGGAATCGGGACCTCTCAGCACGGCTGACCTGCTTCTCCTCCACTTCAGCGACGCAGCAGTTCCAGTCCGTTTCCCCTGCCGCCATCCGGCGATACTAAAAGAGCTACTAAAAGAGCTCAGCGTTGTTGCAAATGCCACGCCGTTGTTCGAGCACCATTTGTGGCTGACACTAACAGAGATCAAGGACGCGGATAAGATCCCCTTCCTCGATGCTCCAGTCTCTCCCAAAGGTCTCTTCGGCCCGGTGGTCAAAAGATTTGCTGAGCACTTCACGGAGGCACAGAAATCGTCCCAGGCTATGCGACATTTCCTTTCTAAGCGCTCCAGCTCCGCTGCTGCCTCTGCTCGCCCTAAGTCTGCACCGACTCAGTAGCCCGCAAAACTAGCACCTGCTGCCCTCGCCGTTCAGCCCGCTAAAGCGCAGCAGACGCGGGGACGCTCTCGCTCGGCCAAACGCTACCCTCTTCCTAAGCGCCAGGGACCCCGACCCAAGATTGCATTGGATCCGGCGCCTCAGGCGTCATCCTGAGAGGAAGAGGATGAGGTCAGATCTCGCTATGGCTGGACCGCCCCTCAAGCAGCCTCTCTTAGACCTCTTGACACCCTGTTCCGTCATCCTGATCTACGAGACAGGAAGAGGTCGGGGTCAGATCTCGCTACGGCTGGACCGCCCCTCAAGCAGCCTCTTACATCTCTTGACACCCTGTTCAACTCCGGGTACAGAGGGAAATGTGTTTTGTACAAACAACGGGTGCGCCCAAGCATTCAACCGCTGTGATAGCAGGAAATATAAAACACAAACATTTTCAAAAAGAGAGCAAACGTCCTCTTTCATTACTCACAAGGGTTCTGTCCCCGTGTGGCCAGTCACCCGAGTTAATTCAACCCCTCGCCATGCGGGCCGAGGCCTGGCAGGCCATCCCCGGAGTGTCGAGATGGGTTATGGGGAAAATAAAACGAGGATATTCACTCCAATTCGCTCGAAGACCCCCGCGTTTCAGCGGCGTGGTCCCCACCTCAGTGCAAAGCAAGGACGCTCACGTCCTGCGCTCAGAGGTGTTGAATCTGCTGGCAAAAGGAGCCGTGGAAATGGTTCCTCCAGCCCAGAGCGAGTCAGGCTTCTACAGCCGTTACATCCTCGTCCCCAAAAAAGATGGTGGCAAAAGATGGTGGCCTCCGGCCCATCCTCGATCTCAGACACCTGAATCATGCCCTCATGAAAAGGTCGTTCAGGATGATTACACTGAAACAGCTCCTCACGCAAATTCGCTCAGGGGACTGGTTCTATTCTCTGGACCTGAAGGATGCATACTTTCACATCCAGATAGCCCCCCATCACAGGCGATTCTTGAGATTCGCGTTCGAGGGAGTGGCTTATCAATACACGGACCTTCCCTTTGGCCTGTCCCTGGCCGCCCGCACTTTTACGAAGTGCATGGACGCGATTCTCTCCCCTCTGAAACAGATGGGAATCCGCATTCTCAATTACCTCGACGACTGGCTCGTTCTGGCCCAGTCAGATGCAGAATTAATATCACACAGGACCCTCCTCCTCAGCCACCTGGAGTGCATGGGACTCAGGGTCAATTTTGCCAAGAGCTCGTTGTTCCCCAGCCAGAGAATATTGTTCCTGGGAACAATTTTTGTTCCATTGCGGATATTTGTGAGGCGGCCGGCTGGGCCTCGCCGTCCACATTCACAAGGTTTTATAACCTGGAAGTCCCGGCCTTGCAGACCAAGGTCCTTTCTGCTTGAAGTGACATGTGCTGCGTAAACAGATCTGGCAGAGAGCCCTTGGCCGTATCACACTCAAGCTCTCTGGCATTAGTTCACCTGTTAGCTCTCGACCCCTGGGTGTCGAAGTTACAGGAGTACTCTGGAACGATTAACCAGGCCGGGTGTGACCTCAGGAAGCTCAGCCCGTCTTAGCCTTGGGTTGTTGTTAACTTCTCTATGGGCATTGGTTGCTTATGGAAGTTTGATACTTTTAGTCGTTCCACTAAATTAGCATGGCGTGATTGTACTGTGTTCCCATACAGTGGGGCAAAAAAGTATTTAGTCAGCCACCAATTGTGCAAGTTCTTTTTTTCTAATTTTGTCTCTCATAGTTGAGGTATACCTATGATGAAAATTACAGGCCTCTCTCATCTTTTTAAGTGGGAGAACTTGCACAATTGGTGGCTGACTAAATACTTTTTTTCCCCACTGTATGTGTCTAGCAAGACGCAGTATGAGTGTAGTATCGAACCGAGGTTTACTGACGTAACCTCGGTTCCCTGAGATATGGGAATGAGTACTGCGTTGCTAGCCGTGCTATGTAGCTGCACGACTCGTCGTCGCTTCAGTCGAAGTAACCTGAGAATCCTGTGGCGAACGCCTGCTTATATAGCCAGATGCCCCGCCCATTCTGGTGGGCTTTGGAGGGCTTCGTCACCATAGGGTCGTGCAGCTCTGCTGCCTAGCCATTGGTTAGTTATTAATACACTGCACAAACCAATGGCCATGCAGTTTCACTGCGTGAATGAAAAAAGGCTTCAGTTCAGGAGAAAAAAGGCTTTTCCCATATATGTCTCCACGTTGTCTCTTCTGGTCAGATTTGTTTAATTACCAGTATTCAAAAATAGTACTCTTAAGTTATAGTCAGGTGGTTTACTGAAATTACATGTCATTGTGATCAGTTAAATTCAGAGACAGACTACAGATGGATAGTCAGACAGGATCTAGTTAAATGACAGGAGAGTGTCCTTCCACTGTTTTGGAGTCAGCATGAGTCCGTTTGTTTCTCTTACGAATCCAAATTTGTCCAATACAAACAGACTTTTTGCAAAACTCTAAACACAGTTCTCTACATTACACACATCATTCAAAACTAACAACTCTTTTGTTTCATTTGGGAAACACTTGTGCATTTAAATGCCACTCATTTACTGATGACCTGCACCAAGTGATCATGTGTGAATACACATATACAATATTTGTTCACTTAGAAATCAAAACTCAGTGTTTTGAGAAAGAAAGTATTTTTACCCTTAAGTATTTATATATATATATATATATATATATATATATATATATAATGTGGCGAGCTACACAAGCGGTCATTAGCGTTTTGTCATGGAGAAGGAGAGGATCCAATTGTTAGGAGGCAGAGTCTGGGAATAGGAGCCACCTGAGAGCTATCAGGAGAAGGGGATATAAACACAGCAGAAAGAAGCATTGGGGGAGGCAAGATCTTCTAAGACCAGGCTAACATTGTCTCTGGTTCTTTTCTCCTGTAGGCTCCAGTGATTATTGAGAAACCCAGACCACAAGGTTCCTGCAGGTTTCCACACCTTCACTTCTGCACTCTTCACGGCTGACAATCTGCTTCTTCTGCACCTAGGAGCACCTACACCACTTTCAATATTGTCACTCAATAAATGCCCCTCTGGGGTTAGCTCACCACATGTTGAGTCTGAGCCTCCTTTCTCCCACCACTATATATATATATATATATATATATATATATATATATATATAGTGTGTATATGTATAAAAAGTACAACCAGTCAAGTTTTTTATTAAGAAACTTTTTAAAAGGGTTTTATGATAAAGAAAGCTGAATTTATTTGATCTAAAATGCTGTAAAGCAGTAATATTGTGAATTATTATTACAATTTAAAATATCTCTTCTGTTTGAATATATTTATTTAATAATTTAATAATGTTAATAATTTATTCCTGTTTTGGCAAAGCTGATTTTCCAGTAGCCAATAAGGTCTTTCAGGAATTATTCTAATATGCTAATTCTGTGACTGATTAATTACTATCAGTTTTTATTGTTGCTCAGTTATTAATAATGTTTTTATTAGCATTGAAACCCATTTTTGCTGCTTAATATTTTTATGGAAAACATGAATAAATTGCCATCACAGGAATAAATTGTGTTTTAAAATAATTACAATAGAAAACATTTAATGCACATTGGAATAATATTTCACAGTATTACTGTTTTTATTGTATTTTTGATCAAATAAAGGCAGCCTTGGTGAGCAAAAGAGGCTTCTTTCAAAAATATTTTAAAAAAAATCTTAATTATTCCAAACTTTTGACTTGTAGTAAGTTTTTGTAGTATATAAACAAAATAGACATTCTTGTTATAAATTATAAACTAAATTAAAAACAAGTGAAAAATTTTCTTCTTATTATTAGTAGTAGTAATAGTAGTAGTAGTAATATTAAAAAGAAATGTCAATACTCACGAAAAGTCAAATACTTAAAGGGTTAGTTCACCCAAAAATGAAATCCCCACTCTATATATATATATATATATATATATATATATATATATATATATATATATTGTGTGTGTATATGTACAGTACACACATATATATATATATATACACTGAATATGCATTTAAGCCAAGTCAGAAAGTCAACTTTATTTCTAAAGCACTTTATACAATATAGATTATTTCACAGCAGCTTCACAACAGATTCAAATTCTGCCTTAAAGCAGCAAGTCAATAGTGTCATTATACAGCCAGTCAGTTCAGTATTGTTTCAGTTCAGCTGCATAAAATTCACCACTTGTACATTCATATTGCATGTACAGTGTATATGTGCATACGCATGTATGTGTGAGTTCTATGATTTTTAAATCATTTTCAATGTTTTTTAATTCCTTTTTTATTGTTGTGATTATTTGTTTTATTATTTTATTTTATTTTATGTAAAGCACTTTGAATTACCATTGTGTATGAAATGTGCTATATAAATAAACTTGCCTTGCCGTGCCTATAACAAACTCATGTGCTCCACTACACTCTGAACAAGCAAAATACACACAAGAGTCGTGTTTTACATTTTTCACATCTGTGTGTAGTTTAGCCATGTATGTGGCTAATTATTTTATGCTTGTGTGTAGAGTTTCTAGGCAAAAATTAAATTTTTAAGAGTTAAAATAGTTTTGAATGAAGAGTTTGCTTTTGCAAGATATGTGTGATGTTTTGCATGTTGTGTGTGTGTGTTTTGTGTGTAGAGTTTTGAGAACTGGAGCCATAGTTTCAAAAACTATTTGTAAGCTGTTTTTCTCAGACTCAGAGACGTATTGCAGATGAGCAAACGAGTAAACTCTAAAAAATACATTTTGCAGATGTAAATGCAGATGTCAAATAGACGTCTCAGTGATGTATGTGTGCTGAGAACCAGATTCATGTTATTTTAGTTTAATTATAACTTAGATACTGCTTCTTTACATAGCCTATGTGTGTATATGTATAGTACACACATATATATATATATATATATATATATACACTGAATATGCATTTAAGCCAAGTCAGAAAGTCAACTTTATTTCTAAAGCACTTTATACAATATAGATTATTTCACAGCAGCTTCACAACAGATTCAAATTCTGCCTTAAAGCAGCAAGTCAGTTCAGTATTGTTTCAGTTCAGCTGCATAAAATTCACCACTTGTACATTCATATTGCATATACAGTGTATATGTGCATACGCATGTATGTGTGAGTTCTATGATTTTTAAATCATTTTCAATGTTTTTTAATTCCTTTTTTATTGTTGTGATTATTTGTTTTATTATTTTATTTTATTTTATGTAAAGCACTTTGAATTACCATTGTGTATGAAATGTGCTATATAAATAAACTTGCCTTGCCGTGCCTATAACAAACTCATGTGCTCCACTACACTCTGAACAAGCAAAATACACACAAGAGTCGTGTTTTACATTTTTCACATCTGTGTGTAGTTTAGCCATGTATGTGGCTAATTATTTTATGCTTGTGTGTAGAGTTTCTAGGCAAAAATAAAATTTTTAAGAGTTAAAATAGTTTTGAATGAAGAGTTTGCTTTTGCAAGATATGTGTGATGTTTTGCATGTTGTGTGTGTGTGTTTTGTGGTTTTGTGTGTAGAGTTTTGAGAACTGGAGCCATAGTTTCAAAAACTATTTGTAAGCTGTTTTTCTCAGACTCAGAGACGTATTGCAGATGAGCAAACAAGTAAACTCTAAAAAATACATTTTGCAGATGTAAATGCAGATGTCAAATAGACGTCTCAGTGATGTATGTGTGCTGAGAACCAGATTCATGTTATTTTAGTTTAATTATAACTTAGATACTGCTTCTTTACATAGCCTATAGTTAATTTGTTAGTATTTGAGCATATAAAATGATTTCTGGCTTTTCCAGTCGTTTGAGGTTATTGGATAAGGATAATTTTGATTCAGACCAAATAGTGACCCGTTTGACTGATTCATTGAAAAGAACCGACTGAAAAGCACAATTCACTCACCAACTAAACCATGACTTGCAAGTAACTTTTACTCCACACAAGATCAATATTTAATTTATGAGACATTCGGGGCGGCGGGGGGTATACACACACACACACACACCTGTACATAGTTACATTTCATATAAAAATAAAGAAGCAAATAACAAACCATAAGACAAATACAATAGATACAAATTAAATAAAATGCACTCGTTTTTCTAATACAGTAGGTTTAACATGTATACTTTATTTAGCCTAACATATTTTGTTGTTTGATTAACATTGATGAGACAGACAGGTATTTAATTAGTCTGCTATACCTTTAAGACCGAATGAACGTAATATACTGACACATATTCGGATTTCCCCACCTGTTTACGTTCACTTAAGCCATAACCAGGGGCGTTAATTTCATCTAACAGTTGGGGGAGACAATAAATATAAAATTTCTCAAGAGCAATTTTTGAAGGGCACACAAATAATACAGCTAAAATGGTACTTGTAAGGATATGTATGCACAGAGGAAAGCCTTACTAACGTTACCATTAGTGTAGCGGGAAGACTGTGCCAAATTAGACAATGTCAAGCTGTTGTGGTCACGCCGTGACAGCGCTCGTGTCCGGTGTAGACGTACCAAGTCTGTGGTTACTTTATCACTGTTGCTGCGGGTTGTTTTAAACCTGGCAACCCTTTCCATCAAGCAATTATGTAATATGTAAATTATGTAAATAATAACTTATTATTGCTAACATAGCGAAAAATACATTGGCATCATCTGTATTAAAGAGAAAATAATCACTTCATCCGATGTTTAAGTGAATAAAATAGCTTTGACAGCTTTACTTACTGGAGTTTCATCACTATTGTTCTCTCTCACAAGACTTGTGTGTGGGTGATGTAAAAGAGGAAAGCAGGCATTTGGACCAGAGCACTTTGAGGCAAGGGAGGGGGACACTCAGAATGTTTTAAAACTTAAAATGCATTTTTGCCCCGTTTGTGTTGTTTTACTACCTACACAATTATTTAAAGTATAAAACACACACACACACACACACACACACACACACACACACACACACACACACACACAGAACATGTTTTGTGTTCCACAGAAGAAAATCGAACAGGTTTGGAACAACATGTGGGTGAGTAAATGATGACAGAATTTTAGTTAATCTGACTTTACTCAACCTGAAGCCATAAAAACATGTATAACTCACCAACCAGATGCCATAAACAGAAGAAAATAAGTACACAAGACATTTCTTCCAACCATATGAGAGAATCGAGGAAGTCAAATGAAGGAACTCTTCTGTCTGTCAGTACAAAGAACTACTCCAGTTGGACTTCATGTGGTTAAACGTCTGTTCCTCAATAGTCTCGTGTCGTCAGTGCCGTTGCATTCCGGGTGTCCCGAGTTCGAGTCCCGGCTCGCAGACCTTTCCCGATCCTGTCCCCCTCTCTCTCCCACTTCGCTTCCTGTCCTCTCTAGACTGTCCTATCATAATAAAGGCAAAAATGACGTGTAACGTTGCATGTTACAGTTTTTTTTAAATGCTTACACAGTTTTTGAAACTATGGCTCCATTTCTCAAAACTCTACACACAAAACACATACAACATGCAAAACGTCACACATATCTTGCAAAAGCAAACATTTCATTCAAAACTGTTTTAACTCTTCTAAAAATTGTATTTTTACAATTGTATTTTTACTTTATATTCACAAGCAGTAGTTCAAATCAGTCAACTACCATTTATGATAACGAAGGACAATTATTATTATTATTTTTTTCAACATTGTCACAGTACCCAAAGTATTCCTTTAACAATTAATGACAAAATAATTAAAATTTTAAACTGATTGTAAATATTGAGTTGTCTCTTCTGGTCAGATTTGTTTAATTACCAGTATTCAAAAATAGTACTCTTAAGTTATAGTGAGTTGGTTTATTGAAATTACATATAATTTTGATCAGATATTCAGAGACAGACTACAGATGGACAGTCAGACAGGATCTAGTGAAATAACTCCACTGTTTTGGAGTCAGGATGAGTTCGTTTGTTTCTCTTACGAATCCAAATTTGTCCAATTGCCCCTGACATTGCTTATATTCTGTTTTAATGGGGAATAGTCGCAAGCAGCAGACTGTTTGCGACTATTACAGTTTTTAAAATTGCTTAGACACTAAAAGTGGTACTTAAGGCCCACTCAGTGAAACCATTCACTTATATAACTAATCTTTAGACCAAGTCTGCAAAACTGCAAGCGCATTCTGTTTTTTTTTTAACTCAGCTTGCTAGTAAAACAGACTTTTTGCAAAACTCTAAACACCGTTCTCTACATTACACACATCATTCAAAACTAACAACTCTTTTGTTTCATTTGGGAAACACTGCCATTTAAATGCCACTCATTTACTGATGACCTGCACCAAGCGATCATGTGTGAAAACACATATACAATATTTGTTCACTTAGAAATCAAAACTCAGTGTTTTGAGAAAGAAAGTATTTTTACCCCCTTGCATTTCTGTTTACAATATATATATATATAAAATGTGGCGAGCTACCCAAGCACTCATTAGCGTTGTCATGGAGAAGGAGAGGATCCAATTGTTAGGAGGCAGAGTCTGGGAATAGGAGCCACCTGAGAGCTATCAGGAGAAGGGGATATAAACACAGCAGAAAGAAGCATTGGGGGAAGCAAGATCTTCTAAGACCAGGCTAACATTGTCTCTGGTTCTTTTCTCCTGTAGGCTCCAGTGATTATTGAGAAACCCAGACCACAAGGTTCCTGCAGGTTTCCACACCTTCACTTCTGCACTCTTCATGGCTGACAATCTGCTTCTTCTGCACCTAGGAGCACCTACACCACTTTCAATATTGTCACTCAATAAATGCCCCTCTGGGGTTAGCTCACCACATGTTGAGTCTGAGCCTCCTTTCTCTCGCCACACTATATATATATGAAATTGTGTACATGCGCGTGCACACACACATATACAGGTGCATCTCAATAAATTATAAGTTCATTTATTTCAGTAATTCAACTCAAATTGTGAAACTCGTGTATTAAATAAATTCAATGCACACAGACTGAAGTAGTTTAAGTCTTTGGTTCTTTTAATTGTGATGATTTTGGCTCACATCTAACAAAAACCCACCAATTCACTATCTCAACAAATTAGAATACTTCATAAGACCAATAAAAAAAACATTTTTAGTGAATTGTTGGCCTTCTGGAAAGTATGTTCATTTACTGTACATGTACTCAATACTTGGTAGGGGCTCCTTTTGCTTTAATTACTGCCTCAATTCGGCGTGGCATGGAGGTGATCAGTTTGTGGCACTGCTGAGGTGGTATGGAAGCCCAGGCTTCTTTGACAGTGGCCTTCAGCTCTGTA
>NW_015505342.1:438357-441139 GCF_001515645.1 Sinocyclocheilus grahami | reverse complement strand
CTAGTGAACCAAACTGAGAGACCATTTTGAAGGCTCAGGAAACCTTTGCAGGTGTTTTGAGTTGATTATCTGATTGGCATGTCACCATATTCTAATTTGTTGAGATAGTGAATTGGTGGGTTTTTGTTAAATGTGAGCCAAAATCATCACAATTAAAAGAACCAAAGACTTAAACTACTTCAGTCTGTGTGCAATGAATTTATTTAATACACAAGTTTTACAATTTGAGTTGAATTACTGAAATAAATGAACTTTTCCACGACATTCTAATTTATTGAGATGCACCTGTATATATACACACTGAATATGCATTCAAGCCAATTCAGAAAGTCAACTTTATTTCTAAAGCACTTTATACAATATAGATTATTTCACAGCAGCTTCACAACAAATTCAAATTCTGCCTTTAAAGCAGCAAGTCAATAGTGTCATTATACAGCTCAAGTCAGTTCAGTATTGTTTCAGTTCAGTTGCATAAAATTCATCAACAAATTCATCACTTATACATTCATATTGTATATACAGTGTATATGTGCATACGCATGTATGTGTGAGTTCTACATCTCGGAGACGTCTATTTGACGTCTGCATTTACATCTGCAAGACGTATTTTTAGAGTGTTTGCTCATCTGCATTACGTCTATAGGACGTTTCCTATCAGATGTCAAATAGACGTTTAGAAGATGTCTTTAAGATGTTAATGATTTAGAATGCATGTAAAACTGACATCTTACAAGACATCTATCAGATGTTTGTACACAGCAGATGCTTTCCAGATGAAGATATCTTTAACAGACATCTTGCAGACGTACGTGTGCTATCTGGGATATTGCAAACGAGTAAACTTTAAAAAATACATTTTGCAGATGTAAATGCAGATGTCAAATAGACGTCTCAGTGATGTATGTGTGCTGAGAACCAGATTCATGTTATTTTAGTTTAATTATAACATAGATACTGCTTCTTTACATAGCCTATAGTTAATTTGTTAGTATTTGAGCATATAAAATGATTTCTGGCTTTTCCAGTCGTTTGAGGTTATTGGATAAGGATAATTTTGATTCAGACCAAATAGTGAACCGTTTGACTGATTCATTGAAAAGAACCGACTCAAAAGAACAATTCAAAGCACAATTCACTCACCAACTAAACTTCACCATGACTTGCAAGTAAGTTTTACTCCACACAAGATCAATATTTAATTTATGAGACATTTTCCAGCAGAAAATATCTATATTCAAATTTCATCAAGGTTGTATTAATTTCCTGTCCAGTAATTGTTCAATTCTATGTTCCCAGATTTTTCATGACCATTATTCAGGGACTGATGTCAGAGCTCTTCTAGATCTGATGTCATAAACCACTATGGCAACAGTAGCCACGCCCACCACAGCAGAGATGACCAATCGAATCACAGCTTCAGTGAAACCACAACAGTGGACTCGATCTGAAGGTAGAAAAATTTGTTTTATTGAGAACCTACATTTGACAAACATTTCTTATTTTTTAAATTATATTAATATCCACATTGATGTACCTGCACATGTCTGACAGAGTCCACTGATGTCCAGATTTGTGGTCTGGTTGCTGATGGAATTGTTGAGCACACAGCTGTAGGTGTTGTTATCCTGATATTCCACCTCCAGAGGTAGAGAGAGACTGATGCTGAGATCAGACACACTGATGCTGGACAATAAACTGTTTCCTTTGTACCAGGAGAGAGTCACATGACCCACATTCACCACTGAACACAGCAGTGAACAGTTCTGCTGTGATGATCCTGATGATGAGGATGAACAGTTTGAAGAGTCTCTGGTGATGACAGGAATGGGCAGACGAGCTGGAAAATATCAAACATAAGACAAAATAAGAATATATTTATTAATAGATTATTATTATTATTATTATTATTGTTGTTGACACTTATTTTCAGCTTTTTAAGAAATTCGGTTTGAGTTTATCACAAGCTTTCAAGAAAGAAATGCATAAATATTCATAAATATGTACATTCAATTGAAATACTCACCATAGACAGTAACATTGAAATAAAACGGTATGTATTTTATCATCTGTAGTTGATAAAGTCCAGAGTCTGTTGTTCTGATGTTCCTGATGGTCAGAGATCCAGTTTGATTGTTCATCTGTAGTCTGTCTCTGAATCTCTCAGCATTAAAATAATTAATAGCAGGTGCCGCCTTATTAAATTGAATGACTATAAATGCTTTTTCAGGTCCAAACCTCCACTGTATGTAACGTATATTTTGTAGCATCAGTGTGTAGAGTGACAGAATCTCCCTCCATCACTGACATCTTCATTCCATCTGTATCTGAACCAAGCAAACCAAATTAGCAAGATTAAAAGAACAGTTCACCCAAAAATTTATGTTTTGTCATCATTTGTTCTGTTGTTCCACACCTGTTTGACTTTCTTTCATCTGTGGAAGATATTTTGAAGACATACAGTGAAAGCTAAAGGGATCCAATACAGCACTGGACCTCACTGGCATGCATTTCTTTCACACACACACACACACAGAACATGTTTTGTGTTCCACAGAAGAAAATCAAACAGGTTTGGAACAACATGAGGGTGAGTATGACAGAATTTTAGTTAATCTGACTTTACTCAACCTGAAGCCATAAAAACACGTATAACTCACTAACCAGATGCCATAAACAGAAAAAAATAAGTACACAAAACATTTCTTCCAACCATATGAGAGAATGGGGGAAGTCTAATGAAGGAACTCTTCTGTCTGTCAGTACAAAGAACTACTCCAGT
>NW_015505342.1:403227-438347 GCF_001515645.1 Sinocyclocheilus grahami | reverse complement strand
GATGTCATTAGTGTGCACCATCTTGAAAAGCTCTGAGTAATGAACTTTTTTAAGATACAGTTGATGGAAAAGCCTCGGTGCTTCGCAAAGCTTAATTTTTCCATCATTAAAAAACAGGCAGGAAGGCTAGGAACAATACGGGTAGACAATACACACCACGAGCACAACTGGCGAAAAATGAATGAGAATGAATGAGAATCAGAATGAATGAATGAGTCAGAATGAGTTTTTTTTATTGCCAGGAATGTTTACACATACGAGGAATTTGTTTTCATGACAGAAGCTCCACAGTGTAACAGAATGACAGTGACAGAACAAAAACACAGATAATAAAAAATAGAAATATAGAACAAGTAACTAAGGAATAAAAATATACAAATCGACAATTGTATGTACAAGTATATAACAATAGACAGTTGTATGTACAGGTATATTATGTGCAAATTGAAATGTAGAGTGTGTGTGTTAGATAAATAAGTGTATGAGTGAATAAATAGTGTGTGTTCCACAGTTATTGTCAAGTGTTCATGAGATGGATGGCCTGAGGGAAGAAACTGTTCCTGTGTCTGGTCGTTCTGGTGCTCAGAGCTCTGTAGCGTCGACCAGATGGCAACAGTTCAAAGAGGGAGTGTGCTGGATGTGAGGGGTCCAGAGTGATTCTGCCAGCCCTTTTGCTCACTCTGGACGAGTACAGTTCTTGGAGAGAAGGGAGGGTTGTACCAATGATTCGCTCAGCAGTCCGGACTACCCTCTGAAGTCTTCTGAGGTCAGACTTGGTAGCTGAGCTGAACCAGACAGTTATTGAAGTGCAGAGGACAGATTCAATAATGGCGGAGTAGAACGGTTTCAGCAGCTCCTGTGGCAGGTTGAACTTCCTCAGCTGGCGAAGGAAGTACAACCTCTGCTGGGCCTTTTTCACAATGGAGTCAATGTGAGTGTCCCACTTCAGGTCCTGAGAGATTGTGGTGCCCAGGAACCTGAATGACTCCACTGCAGTCACAGTGCTGTCCATGATGGTGAGTGGGGGGAGTGCAGAGGGGTTTCTCCTGAAGTCCACGGTCATCTCCACAGTTTTGAGCGTGTTGAGCGCCAGGTTGTTGAGACTGCACCAGACAGCCAGCTGCTCGACCTCCTGTCTGTAAGCAGACTCGTCACCGTCCTGAATGAGGCCGATGAGTGTGGTGTTGTCTGCAAACTTCAGGAGTTGACAGAGGGGTCTTTAGATGTGCAGTCGTTGGTGTACAAAAACAGATCAGTCCAGGACTGCAGACACCAGGAGAATAAATAGGGAAACAAACGAGGAGGGTAACGAGGGAGACACAGGTGGAGCAACTTAAACAATGAGGTAACAAGGTGGGCGGGGTCAGACAATAGACAGGAGAGAGAGCACATGGCACCAAACGAACACAAGCCATGTGCTCACAGAAAAATGGTGTCATCTGGTGGCCATCCTAGGCACACCAGCTGAAGACTGTGACATAAGCCCTCCATTAAGGAGCGGATTCCAGACGCTCCAACAAAAGTCAAAGAAATCCCAGAGGGAGGCAGAACGGAGGTGGATAAGGGGGAGGGATGGTGGGCCAGGCCCGCAGAGTGGAAGAGGTCCTGGGCACCGAGGAGGCCAGGGCGAGGCCAGCAGGGCAGGAGGCCAGGGCGGAGTGCAAGCCCACCAAGGTGGAGCCGGAGGGACAGACCAGCAAGGCTCAGGCCAAACAGGAACCCCGCCAGACCACCAGGGTGGGACCGGCGGGACCGACCAATGAGGCTCCGGCCGAACAGCAACCCCGGCGGGTGACCAGGGCGGAGCCGGGAGCTTGGCAGGCAGCAAAGGCAGATCGATGACCGCCTCAGCGGAGTTAACAAGGTAGATGAACCCCCTAGTGGCTCAGGCAGGACTGCAATGAAGAGCACAGAAGTTATTAACAGTCTTGATGGCCGTAATAGGACCTGCAGACAGTTCAGCAACAGTCTCCTTGGCTGGGACAAGACAGACTGAGAGTTCAGGAGTGGGCGCCACCACCCAGAGAGGAGCTGAAGTGGATGCTGCCACCTCAGGAGGTTCTGTAGCAAAAGTCGCCACCTCGGGGGGCTCAAGAGTGGACTCTGAGGGCTCCCGGACTGGAGCTGGTTCTAGAGTGGACTCTGAGGCAGCCAATTCCCGCAGAACAGCCATGAGGTGAAAGGCAAAGACGGCCTTTTTGATTTTGGCAGCAGCAGTGAAATTGGGCAGCTCTGTGGTGACCTCTGAGACCACCGGAGTCAAGTCCCCCAGGACCACCAGACTTGGGACCACCAGAGTCAGGTCCCCCAGGACAACCAGACTTGGGACCACTGGAGAGATGCCAGCTGCTCGCACGGACATCAGTTGTGGGTCCGTCAAACTGAACATCAGCTTCAAACGCCCTGGGCCCACCTTTCTGACTTCATGCGGCACGTTCATAATACCCAAGAACACTGAAGTGGTATCCATGACTGCTGAAGACTCTGGTGTGGAGGCCATGATGGCTGGAGACTCTGGACTGGCGGCCATCCTGTGAAGAGACTCTGGACTTGCGGTAATTTTGTAGTGGGGCTCTGGGCTGGTAGCCATCTTATGAAGAGCCTCTGGTGTGGCGGCCATGTTGTGAAAACGCACCCCATGAGAAGGCACCTCTCTTTGCACTTCTGACTGCCTTCCACTGCGGATGAGGTACTCCACAAACCCCTCAAAAGATAAATGTTTGCAACCCAACATCCTCCAGTGACTAATGGGCTCATCAAGGGCATAGTTAAATAAGTATTTTAGAGCGGAGTCATTGTAGCCCAGCCCCTCTGCAGCATTCTTAAACTCCAGGGCAAACTCCCTCAGATCAGTATCTCATTGACGGAGTGAGCTCAAGGCATTGAGCTGGAGCATGCGCTGGTAGAGGGGGCTAGAGAAAGTGGAGACAGGTGGATGGCGCAAGCCCTTCTTCCGCTGAGTCCTCATTATGGCTGATCCGTTCTGTCACGGTGCGTGTGGCGAGATGAGGCAAGGACTCAAGTTGCAGGAAGAATGGTCTTTCTTTAATAAAACGAAACAAAAACAAACAAAAATAACCCAGAGGGGGAAAACCAGGCAGGCAGGCTAGGAAAAACAATACAGGTAGACATAATACACACCACAAGCACAACTGACGAAAAACAACAGATCAGCCCAGTACTGTAGACACCAGGAGAATAAATATGGAAACAGACGAGGAGAGTAATGAGGGAGACACAGGTGGAGCAACTTAAACAATAATGAGGTAACAAGATGGGCGGGGTCAGACTATAGACAGGAGAGAGCACATGACACCAAACAAACACAGCACAAGCCATGTGCTCACAGAAAAACAGTGTCATCTGGTGGCCATCCTGGGCACACCAGCTGAAGACAGTGACAATATTAAAATAATATGAATTAACAGCAGTACCATTAAATTATTCATTTACGCCAGATCAGATCATTCGGTTGAGATGACAGTATTTATTCATTACTTTGTTCAAAAGCTTGTGAACTCAAACCGAATGCCTTAAAAAGTTTAAAAACAACAATGATACTCACCCTCTATTGATTTAATTTATTTTTTATTCATTTGTTTGATATTTTCCAGCTCGTCTGCCCATTCCTGTCATCACCAGAGACTCTTCAAACTGTTCATCCTCATCATCAGGATCATCACAGCAGAACTGTTCACTGCTGTGTTTAGTGTTGAATGTGAGTCATGTGACTCTCTCCTAGTACAAAGGAAACAGTTTATTGTCCAGCATCAGTGTGTCTGATCTCAGCATCAGTCTCTCTCTACCTCTGGAGGTGGAATATCAGGATAACAACACCTACAACTGTGTGCTCAACAATCCCATCAGCAACCAGACCACACATCTGGACATCCTATCACATCTATGCAGATGATACCCAGCTCTATTTACCATTAGACTATGGTAGTGATTCTGTTTCTCCCCTGCTAGCATGTTTAAAGGATATTAAAGATTGGATGGATGAAAACTTTCTTCAGTTGAATGAAAACAAGACAGAGGTTATCCTGTTTGGCTCCAAACCGCAGATTATAATGCTTTCTTGGGGCATCTTCAGTTAAATAATCACTCCTATGTTAAAAATCTGGGGGTCATCTTTGATTGAGATCTGAAGTTTGACAAACAAATAAATTCAATGGTCAGGGCCAGCGAATACATTTTTCATATAAAGAATATTGCGTTGCATATATCTTGCTTCTCTAAAGACACTTGAAAACTAAAGCATGACTTTAATGATTCTTCTTTGTGTAACTTGCTTGTCATTCAGTAGGACTGAATGGAGTCCGTTTGAACTGAGCATCGAAAACTGAAGGTTGTTTGTTTGAATCCCAGTAGATTGTTGAAGGGTTTCCTGGAAATCATTTTACGTGAATCTGCATCCCTGTGATCATGAAAATAAAAGAAAATGATTCTGGAGCCAGGGGCGTAAATTTCGTCTAGCAGTAAGGGGGGACAATAAACATAAAATTTCTCAAGAGCAATTTTTGAAGGGGACACAAATAATACAACTACAATTATACTGGTAAGGATATGTATACACAAAGGAATGGCTTACTTCTATTAGTGCAGCAGGGAGGCCGTGCCAAAATAGACAACTTAAAGCTGTTGTGGTCGCGCCGTGACAGCGCTCGTGTTCGTTGTAGACATTACTATCCGTCACAGTGTTGCCAAGTCCATGGTTTTCCTGTGGAATTGGGCTACTTTTTATCTGTTGCCGTGGGTTGAAGCAACCCCAATAATGTGTATTTTAGCCCCCGGAATGCAATTTTTACCAGGGGACCCCTTGAAAAGTGGATAGTTTGGGCTAGTTTTGAGTAGCAATTGGGTGGGTTTTGTTATGAAAACCTGGCAACACTTTCCTTCAAGCAGGTAACGTTATTATTGCTAACATAGCGGACTCATCGAAAAATACATTGGCATCATCTGTATTAAAGAGAAAATAATCACTTGATCCGTTGTTTAAGTGAATAAAATAGCCTTGACAGCCTTACTTACTGGAGTTCCACAACTATTGTTCTTTCTCACCAGACTTGTGTGTGTATGTGTGTGGGTGATGTAAAAGAGGAAAGCAGGCATTTGGACCAAAGCACTGTGAGGCAAGGGAGGGGGAGACTCAGAATATTTCTAAACTTAAAACACATTTTTACCCCGTTTGTGTTGTTTTGTACATTTGACTTAACACAGTGCCATCTACTGGTTTCTTCTTAAAGGGGTCATATGATGCGTTTTCAATTTTTCCTTTTTGGAGTGTTACAAGTTCTTGGTGCATAAAGAAGATCTGTAAAGTTGCAAAGATTAAAGTCTCAAATTCAAAGAGATATTCTTTATAAAAATTAAGAGTCAGCCACACCTATCTAAAACGGCTCGTTCTAACACACCCCAACATACCTACGTCACTCTGTGGGAAGATTTGCATAACGCCACCCAAATGTTCACGCAAAGAAAGAAGGCGTAACTTTTATTCTTGCTGTAGTTTTCTTGTTTCTGCTGCCATGTCGTAAAGACGCTGTGTGCTTCATTGTGAAAGCGAAACTACTTTGTTTGGTCTTCCAAAAGAGGACGATATCTGCTTCGTCATGCCTGGAGCTGATCCGTGCTGGTCGATGAGGAAATACTACAACTTTGCTCTGTCGATCGCCGGATTGGCTTTTAACAGTGGACGAAGCGGAGTCCAGCCCGGAGTCGTTACATGTCCTTCCGGACACTCCTTCGTCGTAATCGCTGGCCGCCCCGTTCTCAAGCCCGTGCCTCTGCTCACTCTAACCCTCCCGCCGTTCCTCACGCTAGCCTCCGGCCTCTGCTCACTGTAGGCCGCCGCCGCCGCTCACTTTAACCCTCCGGCCGTTCCTCACTCTAGCCGCCGACCTCTGCTCACTGTAGGCAGCCGTGTGTGACGCTGTTTCGTTGTGAAAAAGCGAAACTACTTTGTTTGGCCTTCCAAAAATGGACACGACTAGAAATCAGTGGTTAAGTTGTATTTACAACACTGTTCCAGAACACTTCAACCCAAATATTGGGATGTGTGCAGCACATTTTATGGAGGACTGTTTCCTGATCCTGGGAGAGTAGACTACAATGCCGGCTGTTCTGACTCAAAGACTGTAAGTACACCTTTTATATTTAAAGAGTTTTTATATTTTATATATTTAAAGCCAGTTTTTTGGGGCAGTGTAGAGTAGGGCTTGTTGTTTGTCATTTATCTGATCACAAATGCAGACATGGTTTTATGTTTACGCGGCGCGATGCAATGCAACACGTAAAAAGACAGTATAAGTCATTATAATCCTTAATTATGTCCCCACTGGATGCAACGAATGCCTCGTTTATAATGGGTTTTCATGTTTTTGTCTCATCGCTTCGGACTGAGAGGGCATCATCACAATATGGCAAGGGGCGTAACATTTCCATCACATGCTTGAGGTATTCGGCCAATCACAACGCACTGGATAGCTGGCCAATCACAGCACACCTCGCTTTTTCAGACGATGAGCTTTGTAAAAATCTACGCGTTTCAGAAGGCGGGGCATAGAGGAGAAACAATAATGTACAGTATGTGGAATATAATGTGTTTTTTTAACCTTAAACCGCATAAACACATTTCATTACACCAAATACTGTTCTTTTTAGCAGCATCATATGACCCCTTTAAATAACAGGTACAAATAATTATTGACGAGATTTCTTCAACATTGAAGGTTGTCATTTGTCATTCAGTCAGGGATGTATGAAGCCAGTTGAGACAGTTTAGACTAACTGGACCACGCTAACTAGCCAAAACTAAAAAAAGGAAAACGTTTTTTGTTTGTTTGTTTACTCACCCTCTGGTTAATTGTGTCCACATATTCACACATAGCTAATAACTAACCAAAACATTTTTGTTTTGCTGGTATGGAATGTAACCTGTACCTAGAAATATGTAACAGATATTTAGCCACAATAACATGATGCGGGCAAGTAGTTCTTCTTACTGAAGAGCGTTTCTTCATTAGACTTCCTCTATTATCTCATGCAGTAGAAAAATGTTTTGCGCAATTATTTTCTTCTATTTCTGCCACCTGGTTGGTAAGTTCAAATATTGTTTTATGGCTTCAGGTTCATTATGGTCAGTTGATTAGATTTATAGGCTATTAACAGTTATTTCAAGAGATTCTGTCATCATTTACTCACCCTTTTGTCGTTCCCAACCTGTATGACTTTTTTTCTTCTGTGGAACTCAGATGATGTTTGGCTTGTTTTAGACCTAACTGGCTTTTAATGTATAGACAAAAGCAGCCCGATTAGGGTTAGTAAATGATGACAGGATTGTCATTTCTGGATGAACCCTTAAATCTAGCTATTTTGGTGTGTTTTGTTCTGATACAGATGCAGGGAAGACAGTGTCAGTGATGGAGGGAGAGTCTGTCACTCTACACACTGATATACACAGATATGATGCTAAATTTGACAGATATTATATGGATTATATGGAGTGGAGTAGGTTTAGACCTGAAGAATCTCGTAATGTTAGAATCATTCAGCTTGATGTGAAGACAGGTGATATTAGATATTATTATGATGAGAGATTCAGAGACAGACTACAGATGAACAATCAAACTGGATCTCTGACCATCAGGAACATCAGAACCACAGACTCTGGACTTTATCAAATGTACAATACATTCTCAGTAGAGTCATTCAATGTTACAGTCTATGGTGAGTAGGTGAATTTAATGTGCTCTTACCTCATAAATCATTTAAAATCTCTTATATATCCCAATAAGTTGTAAGAATATTAACTGACAGTATGCCACTGATACTTTTGATAGAGCTTAAATGAATTTATCCTAGAATATTTAGTAAAATTAATCAAGTAGACATTTATTTCACATGATTCTCTCATGTTTTCCAGCTCGTCTTCCCATTCCTGTCATCACCAGAGACTCTTCAAACTGTTCATCCTCATCATCAGGATCATCACAGCAGAACTGTTCACTGCTGTGTTCAGTGGTGAATGTGGGTCATGTGACTCTCTCCTGGTACAAAGGAAACAGTTTATTGTCCAGCATCAGTGTGTCTGATCTCAGCATCAGTCTCTCTCTACCTCTGGAGGTGGATTATCAGGATAACAACACCTACAGCTGTGTGCTCAACAATTCCATCAGCAACCAGACCACACATCTGGACATCAGTGGACTCTGTCAGACATGTGCAGGTACATCGATGTGGATATTAATATTATTTTAAAAATAATAAATGTTTGTCAAATGCAGGTTCTCAATAAAACGTATTTTTCTACCTTCAGATCGAGTCCACTGTTGCGGTTTCACTGAAGCTGTGATTCGATTGGTCATCTCTGCTGTGGTGGGCGTGGCTACTGTTGCCATAGTATTTTATGACATCAGATCCAGAAGAGCTGAAGCAAAAAGCAAACATGAGGACATAGACTCCATTTAATTTTCCATTAATTTAATTTATTCTTCTGAAAATCTAAAAAAAAAAAAAACATGCAGAAAAATTTCAGTGTGATAATGTTAAAAAGGCTTTGCTAAACTATAATTTCTTCCTCCAAACTAATGTGCTAAAGTTCTGTTTTCTTGGTCTTTTTTTCCAATAATATTGTGCAATATTAAAAGTGCATAAAAATTAAATTTAAATGTACTTTATTAAAATGTATATTACATTATTATAACTTTTAAATGAGTGTTATTAACCTGGAATTCAATTAATCAATCCTGTTGAATAAATGGACAGAAGTTTCAATTTTGGGTGAAAAATGTTACTTTAAGAAAGGTATAGTTGAAAGTTTATTACTCTTTAATCCTTGCTGCACAAAATGTTTAATTAAAATTCAATCAATGTTCAGTCTAAACTTAAAGATCATGACTGCAAAAACACTGTTTCTGCTGGGAATGATGAAAGAGGAAATTATGGTGAAAGAGCAACATTAATAGTTCAGTTAGAGTGAAAGGAGAAGAAGTCTTGAAAGTAGCGTTATAATAACCCACACTCGGTTAACATCTATATGACCCCATATGGAATAAATTAAATCAGGGGTCCAGAAACCTCAGCAATGCCCGTGTATTCAGAATTAAATGCAGTGGTGCTCAGTTCTGCATTTGCACGACTACATCCCTCACCTGCATTATTACGTTCACAGAAAACTGTCAAAACATTGGTCATCCAAATGCTGAAGAACATGCCTCAAACATGTGCTGTTGTCTTAAACATTTGGCTGTTAGTGGGTACGTTTTTATGCCTTTTTAAGTCTTGCTGTTTTTCTTTTAAGTACCGTACTTATATTTTTATAGTAATTTTATGATTTTGTAACTATCTGAACTTTTCAAAGTGTCAAAATATAGACTCATAATATTAATAATAAAAAATACTGCATATTTACAATGTATATTTTATATTTATAATGTATATTATTTTAATGTTGTAGTCTAATGATCATTGAGTTATTATTGAATGAGAAAACAAAAATTAGGAATCAGTTCTGCATATTGGTATCAAGAAGTAATAAAGAGCAGCGTTTGTTGAGCACAGCATTGACTAACCTGGGAATGGCTTCTTGAATGTTCTCCAGGTGTGTTTGGTCCTCAGACAGGTGGAACGGAGACGGTATCAGTGATGGAGGGAGACTCAGTCACTCTACACTCTGAACATACTGAAATGCTGACAGATGATCACATATGGTGGACTTTTAGGCCTGACAGTTTGAACATTTGTGTAGGTCAAATGATTAATCGAGTTGTCTCTTTTCCTGATGGTAATGAGATATTCAGAGACAGACTCCATTTGGACAATAAAACCGCATCTCTGACCATCAAAAACATCACAACTGCACATGATGGATTTTATGAAGTAAACATCAGCCGTGCCAACAAAGTGTTTAACAAGATTTTTATTGTTAAAGTTTACGGTGAGCACTTCAGTTTTATTTGCGCTCCTCTCCAGATGAACACAGTCAGTCTTGAAATTTTTCATATGTCAAAATTAAAATTTAAAGACTAACATTTGAGTGATGACATGTGATAACAAAACTTGTCATTGGTTCTCAAACTTATTTAGGTCTACAGAGAGAGAAAAAGTAACATATATTGAATATGCAAATTTCTTTTGGTTTTGGTTTAAAACAATCTGTTTTACTACTGACAACTAAATGTGAATCTGTCTATCATTTTGCCTACAAAAAAATGTATTTATTGCGTATACAGGCCTACATCATACATCAAAGAGATGTCTATTTGACGCCTCCATTTACATCTGCAAGACATCTTTTTTAGAGTGTTTGCTCATCTGTAATACGTCTATAGGACGTTTCCAATCAGATGTCGAATAGACGTTTAGAAGATGTCTTGAAGATGTTTATGTTTATTAGAATGTATGTAAAACTGACATCTTAAAGACATCTATCAGATGTTTGTACACAGCAGATGCTTTCCAGATGAATCTTTAACAGACATCTTGACTGTACAGTCAATGTACTTCAGTTTTTTATATAAAAAAAACAACAACACTTAAATTAGCCTAGGATGTTAATTATGTTGAAAGTGCAATTTTACAGTATACCAAGTTTTTATGAAATAATTCCGCTAATTGCGTCATGCAAGATGGTGCCATCACGTTGTATGAAATGACTGTCAGTTGTTTGAACTGATATACAAAAATAAAAGAAAAATTTTAATTTTTGTATTACTATTTTTTGTATAAATTTTTATTACTTTATTACTAAATTGTATTAATTTATTACTATCGTGTTTTTTATAATATCATGCTGCATATTATTCTAACACCTAGGCTTTAATGCATGAACATGTCTTTATACTATAGAAAGGGAATTGTCATATTTGGCGGTCCCAGTCATTACATTACGTTTTTCTTTGTCATCAAGCTCAAAATGTGTGCTGCTGTGTTCAGTGATAAATGTGAATGATGTGACTCTCTCCTGGTACAAAGGAAACAGTTTATTGTCCAGCATCAGTGTGTCTGGACCCATCAGCCGAGTTTCTCTGCCTCTGGAGATCAAGTGTCTGGATGAATCCTACAGCTGTGTGTTGAACAATCCCATCAGCAATCAAACTAAACCTCTCAACAGCACTGAACTCTGTCAACCATGTCCAGGTACATCATTAGCAGTACGCTTCTAACACTAGTATTTTATCCGTACATTGGATCAGTTTTCTTCTGTTTCTGTCCTCAGAACGCGTCCACTGTTGCGGTTTCACTGAAGCTGTGATTCGATTGGTCATCTCTGCTGTGGTAGCCGTGGCTACGGTTATCATAGTGGTTTATGATATTAGATCAAGAAGAACTGAACAAAAGCTCAAAGGAAACATACGAATATAGACTCACATTCTTTTCTTTAAGTTCTGAAAGTTAAAAAAAAAATGTGCCGAAAACATTTCTGTGTGATAATGCTTACATACTTTGCTAAACTATTATTTCTTCCTCTAAACTAATGTGCTTAAGTTCTACTTTCTTGGTCTTTTTCCTAATAAAGTTGCGCTATATAAAGTCTGCTATTGTTTAAGATTCTGCCCTGTTTTAGCTAGAGACTGAGCAACTTTAAATGTATAAATCATTTACGATATTTAATAATAATAATAATAATAATAATAATAAATGTTTAAAAAAATCATAGTTAGAGCCAATATTAACAAACCAACAATCGATTAAGTTGAAAAAGGTTGGATATCGGTTAAAAAAAAACTTTGATTATCGGTTATATCGACAAGATTATTTGTCTATACTGTATCTAGCTTTGCCCATAATGATGCTTGGAAATGCGATGTTCATGTAATTTTACATTTCACAGAAATGTGAATACTGTAAAATGGAAACTGTGGCTAACACACACACACACACACACACACACACACACACACACACAAAGAAACAAGAAGTGAAGATATGTGAGAAAAAGTGTCAAACCTTTTGAACTTATCGACATGAGAATCTTCATCAGAGATGTTCATTTCTGCTGCTGCCTTTCTATGGAGTTTAGTCACAACAAAAAGATCATTTAAAAAATAAATAATACATTTTTGCAGAAAAATGGCCAAAACAATTATGACTCAACCGTTGATGAATATGGTTGACATGGTTGTTTTGTTCTAACAGATGTTGGTTGGTAAGACGCTTAAGCAAGCATCTTTCAAGGCTATTATTTCTTGCATTTTTATAGAATAAAATGTACCAAAAATAAAAATGGTAAGCTAGCCCATACATAATATACATAACTTCAGATGTTTCATTTAGCTGTCACATTACCCTTGGCATATGCCATGTTGACTATTACTTTGAAACCCATTTTTAGGATACAAATGTCTAATAGTGTCAAATTTTAAATTAGTGAAATAAATTTTTTTTGACTTCATAGGACTGATTAATATAGGCCTATATATTGTTCTAAAGTAACTGCAAGTTGATTTTGGAATACAAAATTGCATCAGTATCTTTCACATTTATTACTTTATAACTATGGAAAGACCTCATAAACTCCACCTGCCCACTAGAGGGCAGAAAATACTTAAAAGCTTCTGACGCCGAGAGGTGATGAATTTTGGACAGGGTTCGGCAACCTGCATACCAAAAGGTATCCATTGAGGGAGTAAGATTAATACAATTATAGTTGTTTATTTTAAAAGTATTACAATTTTTAACACCTGATATTGCAGATGCCTTTAGCGGTATAATCATATTTTTTATTCAGTTATGAGATATACTGTATAGGAAGTATGTGGTTTCCAAAGTCAAAAGGCCTAGTGATCACACGTTTGAAAAAAGAGACAACGGTTTCATTTGCAACCACACGTTTATTGATTCGGTAAAGGTGTTTCGGTGCTGTTGTGGTTGGGGCGGTTTGGAGGTAAAGGAGGACTGCAGATGGATGGATTTACAGGCCAAACGTCACTCCATCAGTTGTTTGACGGACTGAACCGTGGGGCAGACGGTGCCCCAGTCCACAGGCTTATGGTACTCCCCCTTCTCCAGTAGGTACTGGCGCCCCCTGTAGTTTGGGTGTTCGTAGACGATCCAGATCCCATCAAGCACCTTACAGGAGAGGACCTCGCATGTCCGAAAGCGCTCCACCACGGATGGACAATCCTCAGTGGTCTCGTACACCTGGCCCGTGAAATCTCCCTTGTCATAGAGTTGGATCTTGTACTCAGAACCACTTACCTGGAGAGGAATGAACACCTTTTGCGCACTACATAATATTTTGCATCCATGTGGGTGACTTACAAAGTGGATCATCTTGCAGGAGCAGAGGCGGTCGTTCAGACCCATCCAGCATTGGTAATCCGGATACTTGCCCCGTGTCAGAACATACTGGTAGCCCATGAAGTTGGGCCTTTCGTAGATCACCCAGGTCCCGCTGTCCACACGGATGGAGGTACACCGGTTCAGGTAGGCATGGAAGTCCGAACAGTCGCTGTCGCACTCATACGAGGAAGTTCTTGTCCTCGTAGAAAATGATCTGCACAAATGTGACGGTGGAATTTTATTTCACCCTATATTATTTTAATAAACTACCTCTGGTTACATTACAGGTCTATTAAATATATTATATTATATTATATCTAACAATAATATAACATATTTATAATTATAATTATTAAATTATATATTTAAATGCTATATAAAAATTAAAATGCCAAAAAATCAAATAAATAAAAATATTAAATGTATAAATTATAAATATTTAAATTAAATATAAATTACAAATAAAAATTATTTATTACAATGCTGTTAAAAATAAACAAACAATATATAAATACAATATATGAACTTAATTATAATTGTATATATTCCCCAATCTATATATAAATAAATGTGTATTTAAAATGTATGTATGTATGTATATATCAAGCGTAGCATTAGTTCTGGCAGGTCACGTCAGTCAAGCTTGCATCAGCTGACTCTCAGCTGATCCACGTCTACCTTTAGGAATATGACACCTATCACTACTTCCTTATATAAAGTCCATTCAGTATTTTTCAGCAGCCTATCACTTTGCACAGTAGTTAATTACCCTACTCCATCCCCAGCTCCTCCTTTTGTCCACAGTTAGGACTTGGCATTCTGATATTCCTTGTTGAGTCAGACTCTTTTATCCTGAATTGTGTGTTACACTAAATCATTAAGAACATAAATTATATCTGCTCTGTTCTGTGTACCCTAATTTAATTGCAATTGAATAAAAAATAAAATGTAAATTAAAGACAATCTTTTATGTCCAACCATTTCAAAATGGCTCTGTTGTCTATCACTAATCGGTCATAAATGGCTGCTAATAAATGATCAATAATCGGAGCAGTGTGTCCTGATCACCTTCGTACTCATCCGGCCCATTCTGCAGAGGTTCGGCTGGCTGCGGTGCCTGTGGAAGGGGTAGAGTTGTGGAGCTCTCTCAGACATCTCTCTGTAAAGAGGACATTCGCTTTGTCATGAAAGATCCAAGAAGCCAGATCCAAAAATTGAGTCAGTGCTTTCTAGAAAAAGACAGGTGGATTATGGGATATAGAGATGGCACAGTGTGCATGGGCTTGTTTGGATGTGTGTTTATTCAGCTGTGTTGGTAGGTACACACACACCTCCACACGCACTTGTATTAAAAATTATTGGTCAATAGAAGTGGATAACCAACTTCCTGTATGCAAAGTATTGAAAATCCAGGTTACACAATAGCCTGTAGTATGAACACAGAAACATGTGTGCATACACTTGCAAATGTGCAAACACGCACGCTCAGATACACACAAAAATGCCATTCCTGGCTGCAAGCAAAAATCTCTGCCAAATTTCAGGGATCAGATGAGCTTATATGGCTTCAGTGTGACCTACTTCCACCCAAAAACACACAAAAAGTTAACTTTTCTTAATTATTTGCTTAATATGCTTATGTAATACATATTCTTTACGACTAACAAAAATGCTTACGACAGCTAGCGAATTTAGTAAATGCTCCTAGAGACTGTAGTAAATATAAATATACAATTTGAGCATAAAACCTTTATAGCTAAAATTGTCCACAGAAAGCAAAAACAGCGCTCGGAATGAACAAGAAACTGGTAAGAGTTTTAAAACAGAGAAAACAAGTTATTTAGAGCTAAATATGCTAGCTAGCTAGTTAAAGGAAAGTAATTAGGATTTAGGATTAATTCAACATAAATTAACATTCATGAAAAAAACATCTGTTAAGATTCTAAGTGTGTGACACTTTGCTATCCCATAAAGCCACAGGAGCTGAGGAAAAATACATAATAGCACAGAGCTAATGGCTTCTCTTTTCAAATGTAAGTGCTATAGCCTATAGGCAATAAAGATGTCATTCTTTGTGGTAAAATTGTAGTTTTTGCCGTTGTTATTGGTACAGTATTAGTCAAAGTACAATGCCAACATGATGGATGCTAATTGACATGTCTGCTTACCTAACTTTCTTCCTCAAATTTTGTACATGCTCAAAGTATGCAATACTTCACAAAAAAGAGTGAAACTTTTTTTGTGTGACCTGCAAGTTCACACAAAAAAGTTATGATCACAAGGGAGCTGCGTTCATCTTTTCTTCAAAATATCACTTTAGCGATAGAAATGCTGGCAATTAGCCACAATAACGTAGCATCTCTCATATT
This sequence comes from Sinocyclocheilus grahami, assembly GCF_001515645.1. Classification (NCBI taxonomy): domain Eukaryota; kingdom Metazoa; phylum Chordata; class Actinopteri; order Cypriniformes; family Cyprinidae; genus Sinocyclocheilus; species Sinocyclocheilus grahami. Next base: position 422,694 of record NW_015505342.1, on the reverse strand, counting down.
TTCTTCAGAAAGCTAAAATATAATATTTTCAATATTACTTGTGTACAATAATATGGAGATCCATTTCCAGGTGAGGAAAGAAGAAAATTAAGGAGAAAATGTTTGGGTCTGCTTTTGACAGCTGTGCTTCTAAGCAGGCTAAGTGGTTCAGAACAGAGTATGTGAGCGGAGCGGTGTAATTTTTAATGGAGCGGATTTAAAAAATATATATATATTTTAATATACGTTATGAACAGAACTGTGATATTTCAAATTCAAACATACTGAAATAATTTTGTTGCTAAATTTAGCAACTTTTCAGACTACCCTAGCAACTTTTTCTTCCAAAAGCATCTAGCAACAAATTGAGCAATTTTAAACATTTATTTGGCAACTTTTAGCAACTTTTGATAAGGACTCAGACAATAAAAAGGCACACATTGTCCATCCAAATTACACAAAAGAGGAAACCACAGATGCCTAGCAGTACACACATCACGAGAATTGAGTTAGCTGCTATTTGCAATTGTTCAATTTAATAATAATAATAATTGAATAAATTGATAATTGAATAATTGTTCATTTATGATACACTTTGTTAGTAGCTTATACCTGCGATTGTTGATCAGTTAGTACACTGTAAGAACAATGGAAAATCTTTCAGGACATTATCCATTATCCATCATCCTTTGTAACCCTGTAACCCGAAAACACAATGCGTAATTTAAAATGCAGGTAAAAAAAACATTATGGAAAATTCTTTCATATTAACAGTAGATCGTGCCTTATTTTTACAGACGTTTCTTAGAGTGTAGCATACTAACTAACTACTAATACACTGCTTAAAGCATAATTGTTGAGAATGTGTAGAGTTTAGTAGCTACTAAAAAAACTTAAATTGTAATCATTTAAAAATGTGTAAGTTTTCAATAATTCAATGTATTTAAAAATACAGTTATTTATATTTTAATATTATATCATGCATATTATTTTAAAAACAAATCTAAATTAGCATATCTAAAATATATTTTTTGCTGAGGTTTGATGATGTGACAATTTTGCGTCGTGATTACGCAATGACGTCATTGAGCAATGACATCACAACGTCATTTAGCAACAAATCGACCTTCCTTTAGCAACTTTCTCTGAAAATTAGTTTGCAATACTGTATATCAGTGAGCGCGGAGTGGAGCGGGAGCGGAAAATGGTGAACCTGGAGCTGAGCGGAGTGATTATTGAATGCTTGGAGCGCGGAGGGAAAATTGCCACTCCACTCTGCTCACATACTCTGGTTCAGAATGGGCTTGTGATTCATATTAACTTACAGTTCGATCTTCGTGTAACATTAATCACCCACATGTGAGCTCCTATAATACATGCACATTTAAAAACTGCTCTGTTAAAGGGTTAGTTCACCCAAAAATGAAAATTAGCTTGTGTTTTACTTACCCTCGAAGCATCTTAGGTGTATGACTTTCTTCTTTCAGAAGAATCCAGTCGGAGTTAAAAATTAAAAATTGTCCTGGCTCTTCCAAGCTCTATCATTGCAGTCAGCGGGTGTTGCAGTTGAACAGTCCACAACTCGTCAAATAAAGCTCGCGCTTTCATAATAAACGTGCCACATACGGCTCCAGGTAAGTAAAACACAAGCTAATTTTCATTTTTGGGTGAACTTTAAGCTTTGGCCTTGCATTTCTCAACATTTTTCTATAACTGAACAAGAGAACCTCACAGAACTCGGGTTGTGGGCATTATTAACAAAGAAAACATAAAAAAACAATGCTAGTCTGCTTATTTTAATGATTGTGCAACATAATTAGTTTTGTACACCATTATCTGTATGAAACCTGTATGAGTAAATTCACTTCCATGTCATTTTTGTTCTGTTACAATCTATTCCAGGCTTAACTGGGACGCTAGTTTTGTGTGTGCTAGTTTTCAAGGCACTGAGGTCTATATAATGAAATGTCTTTGGACAGCTTTGCTCATAACCGAAATAGCTAATCTGGAAATAATAATAATAGCTTTATTAGCACCTGTCATACAGTGTATAAGCCAAATCACTCGATTTAAAAGTTCCATCACAATTTTATTGCCTGTGAAGCCACATGCAAGATCAAACACGTCAAGATCTTTGTCTTTAAGGTGTGAAGTGCTTATGGTTCTTCATTGCAGCTTGAAAATAAATCTATGTAAACTCACTCCACATTTCCGTGACCCTCAGCACTCTCCCTCACTACATTTCCTTCCAGAATCTCTTGAGTCTTCACAGTACAGATCTCCCCATCTTTGTTTATGACTGGTTCTGGATGAGAAACACACACACAACATCTCTCAGCCTCGCAGTTGTATAATGAACCAGTTGTTGAGAATGACTCTGGAAATCTGAAACAAGATGCATTCCAGGGCCTGTTTTATGTTGGACAATGAGTTTGAGGGTGTTTTGACATCATCCTCACTTATGCTTATTTTTGGAGTCATCTCAGTGAAGAACGGCTCAGCGATATCCTCGTCACATCCGTTGGGCAGGCCGTTCTGCTCTGGAGCAGGAACTGAGCCCTTCCATGGCTTCAGCTTTAGAGGCCGACCATCTGAGTTCAGAAACCTGTGGTTCAGGAGTGAAAGAAGAAGCAGTTTTGATTCAAGACCACACTCGACTTTATTGGTGCCTTAGAAACCTCTTTGGGTTGATTGACTTTTTATAACATCAAGGGCACAATTCCAAAAACCCTGTCAAAATTCCAGTGTATTACATTGGAGTTGCATGAAAGACATCATACAAGTTTGAGCATGTGCTAACGGTTTTATTGCATAAACGAATACAGCTCAGCAAATCTATCTCTCCCTTACCTGCCCTCCTCATGTTCCAGGAGTTTCCTATAGGTTGTGATCTCTCTCTCCAGCCTCATCTTGGTGTTGAGGAGCTGGGTATGGTTCTGTTTCTGCACTTCCAGACCGTCCCGCACAGTTTCTAGCTCAGACTCCAGACTCCTGACAGACTGGGACAGATCCTTGAGCTGCACAGAGTACTGGAGCTGAGTGTGGTGTAGAGAGCTATGGAAACTCCTCTCCTGGTGGGATAAAACAGAATAGTTATTTATTACCAATATCTACACCCCTTTTACCAGCCTACACCCCGAGACACTGGGATAGGCTCCGGTATCCCCATGTCTCTTTGTAGGACAATCTGCTTGGAGAATGGCTTAATGAATGGATGGATCTTCAGGGTTGGTGGAATGGAATAGGGTGGTCGGACATTGTGAACAGTGACCAAAATATCACAGGGTCAAGCAACAGAAGCAAGGCATCTCCCATTTAAGTTAAGTCACTTTAGTGCCAGTGCCACTTCATCCATACAATGCCATCATGTTTTACAGGGTCAGTCCGCCTGGACCAGCTGGGATTAGATGCCTTGCTCAAGGGCACAATGATGATGGCTCATAAATTGCATCTTGCATTGTTTGATCCACTAATCTTTCTGTTATTGTCAATCCCCCTGAAGGAACCTGGAGTTGAAAACCGTGGCACAATGGTGATGACTCAAGGATCTTACATTGCAGAGATCAAAGCAACAATATTCCAGAAACTGAAAATAAACTTCCGGTTAAATCTGAGATTAAGAGGTTGGCTCAAGGGCACAATAGTAGTGGCATATGGATCATGCCTTGTGGGGCATCAAACTAGCAACCTTCTGATTAAAAGCCTTGAGTTTTAACCACGACACCACCACTGTAATGTATCTTGATCAAGGACACAGTGGTCACTGGAAATCCCAATAATTCTACTGTTCATGAACTGTGGATCAAGTGGTAGAAGATGGCTCTACCAACACTAGGGACATGGATTAAATTCCCAGGGCTCAACTTGTATAACATGGCACCTTCAATGGGGTTTCTAACCAAAATATTTAACAACAAAACTAGTATTCAGTAACAATTTGTGGTTATCCGCAGTATTTGATTTATAAATTATGAGGTCACAGAACAAGGAGTGATGACAAATCTGGCAGGGATCTGTCGTACATTTCCTGGAGGCGAAGTGTTGGTATATGTTTAACACTTAATCTACATGGCAAACAAGTTATTTAATTCACAAAAATGGAGGTTGAATCAGATTCTGGAAGTGCCGGTTTCAGATCTGGCTTGTTCTGGCAGGAATTAAGGTGTGCATATGCGTTATGCATCAGTAAGTGATATTCTAATTTGTGTATTGTGCATTAAGGTGAAATGGGTTCAGGAGTGTGTGTGTGTTTAGGTGTGTCTACATGTTCCTGAATTGGAGTGTGTGTATCTGGGTGTGTCTGTGGGAATCGAACGCACCAAGGCGTGTAGAGATTCAATTTCCACCTGTAGACGGTGCCATCTCTTTCGGGCCTCTGTGAGCTCGGCTCGTGCCTCTTTCAGGGCCTCGTCACCTGCTCTCACCTACACAAAAAACATAACACATGCAGTGTGTACATAAGAATGCCCCAGAGTACGATAAATCTTAATACAGTTTTGAGCCTTTTTCATATTGCTTAGGTAAAATTACTTTAATGCATAGCCTCTCTGGCATATTGTTTTAATTATCCATGACTTACATCCCACAATAAAATTATGTGCTAAACGGAACGTCAGTTAGCACTGGTAACTCAATAGATCACATTAAAGAAAACTGAATTGATGCTCTTGTGGTCTGAGATGTACATCACAGTCTAGGAATCACTTTAGTCTCAATCTGATAAGAATGACTGCTCAGTTCCAAAGAAATGGAAAATTATATGTATGATTTCCAACTAGCTTGTTCCAAAAACAACATATAGTCTTATTCAATCTGAAAAAAAACAACAACATGTTTTTGGACATGGTGCCATCGTACTGCCAGGTTTTTGAAAGGTTTCATGTTAATACCGTGTTTTTGGACGTTTCAGGAGATGATGTACAATGGTAAAACCATGTTCAGTGGTACCAGAATGTTTTTTGGACACCTACCAAGCACCTTGGAGCACAATTGTATTGAAACCCTCAATTTACCATTGTACCAACACAGTAGGTATTTATAAAGACAAGCTGCAGTGTGTTGTTGTTTTTCAAGGAGAGTTACGAGGCCGATGGCCCATGCTTTTGTGCGAGGGCATAAATTCTGCTCAAGCACACTGGAAGACAAATAAACAATCACCTACTAATGAAAACAGAAAAAAGACAATGGTTATGCTCAACAGGACTGACATCCCTCATTCGGTTTAGAATAATAATGGTTGCTTAGCAGTCTTTTCACTCACGCACACACACACTACGACCGCTCTGCAGTGCCCTGGCCAGCAGACCATAGAGAGTGTTTGAAGGAGAGACAGAGAGCGAATACTCGTACCTGTGACAGAAATGCAGCTGTGGGGCTGGTTGCATCCTTTTGGGGCCTTCTCTGTGAAACGGGACCAGAGCCTGGGGCTGGATTTGGTGGTGTGGCTGAGTCAGGGCTGCTCTGGGCTGGGCTGGAGTGGTCGCACTGGGTGCTGGTCCGGGAGAGATCCATTCCTCTGCCATCCTCTCCTGCAGCAACCTGCACTAGTACTCTATCACACTCCTCTACTGCTCGCCGCTGGTGCTGATCCAGCTCTCTCTGTCAGCCAACGAGAGAGAGAGAGAGGGGGGTGGAAAACAAGAGGGAGGAAGAGGAGAATTTAAAAGGGCTCCTCTCATGAGGAATTAAAATTTTGGGATATAAGAGTTCTTCCTGGCAAAAACTTCTCATTCTGACATCTACAACCCAAAATAATTGGTCTGTCCTTTCATTGACTATTTGGCCTGTCCAGTCAGGGTGAGGTTATATAAACAGGATAGATATTGATAATCATAAAGATCCGTTTACAGCAATAATTTATAATCTAAACTTCATTCATTCTTATGGAGCTACTTATATTGGGGTGAAACTTTATTACAGACAGATCAAAGTGTGAGAACCAATATCAACTTATCAAAATTCAATCGATACAATTTGAAGTCTTTTTTTTTCTGTTTAACTTTTGGTTTAGTATATACAGTATATTTTGTGTTGGGTGGCAACAGGCGCTTTTGGTCACATTTGTAACAAAATTCAGAGTATTGGTTGCGTTAAAGCTATATGTTTGCTATTTGCATAGATAATAATTGTGCACAAATAAAAAGGACACAAGAAGTCCAAATAAATTGTATTATTGGCAAAATCAATAAACAAAATATTGTCTTCTATAATTAAAGGTTGTGTAAGTTCAGATCCAACATTCCCTACACACAAACACACCCTTTCCACGAGGCTAACCGCAACTTGGCATTAAGACATTAGGGAACATATTTAACAAGTGTTTTTACTAAAGACAGACGTAAAGGCTTCTCTCATCAAACGCTTAATATGACTGAGAGAACATCACACACACAGTGACACAAAATTGCACAATTAGACACAATCACTAATTAACATTTAACCAAACAGTGTCTCCACCTCATGTTCCTCCACGATTAGCTGTAACTCATTTTGGTATTCATAAAGCTGTTTTTCCAGGAGAGTGTTGGATGTTTCCACGTCTATTTTCTTTATCTTCATCTGTGACACCTCCTGCTCCTTTAGGAGACGGAGTTTCTTCTCGGTTTCACACCTACACACACATACGCATACTTAGGTATCTAAATGAAAGGCACACAATGGACTACAATTGGTTTTATATAAAGCTATTCTAAAACGAAAATCCATTTAAAACGTTATTCACAGATGTATTTATGAACCAACTTTCCGCTTGAAAAGGAATGACAAATAAATACTAATAATAATCATAAATATAAAAATGAAAAAAAAAGCTGTCTTTCAGGGTCCAAGGTCATCAAAGGTCATTAAAGTAATGTTAATCTTTTCAAAACAGAATCAATTTTACAGTATATTTTACTTATATTTCAATTAACATTTTTTATTATTCATTTATATTTAATTAAATTCAATCATTAAATTGCCATTTCTTACAAACCCCCAAAAGAAAGACCCCTGCTGAAGAAACACCACCTTAAATATATTCTGCATTAAATACAGGTTCAGTTCTACTGATTCCAAAAAAAGAAAAAAAACGGATTCTTAATTCAGTTTATAAAAACATATGCTGACAGAAACACACATACAATGAAAGCATACAAGGCAAACATTAACATCATTTTGTCAAAACATTTTTTTTAACTTAAAAATGAGTTGTAATTATTTTCTGTGGTAATTAAGTAAGTCTATTTAACCCAATTTCACATTTAAACATATACTCTCAGTGCACACCCACTGTTATGATAAAAATGCAATAAACCAATCATATTGAACCAACAAGGCACTGACTTTCTAGGAAAATTAGACTTTTATAATCTGAGAACGTTCCACTTTATGTAATAGAGGATTATGTGTCAAATTTGTTTATTTATTTAGCTTAATTCATTATCAAGCATTCACTGGCATTTCCAGGCACTTGCTGTTTCCCACCACAAGAGGGCAATCAGATGTTTAAATCACAATATTTTGTTCTTTTGAAGTGGAATATTCCTTTGGCATGCATGGAATGCAGAATGTATTATGAAAACTGTCCACAGTATGCAAATTTTCTGACCTGTTACATTTGGACAAATTACAGAACACAGTGGGTTGAGTAGTGTATGTGTGTGTGTATATATATATAATGTCATTAAGTAAAATAAATAAATAAACATATTTCATATTTCTTGTTTACTGAAAGTTTCTAACCTGGTCTTTAAATGTGCTGCCCTGAGTTTCACTGCATCGGATTGTAACAAAACTTCTGCATTTTCCATTATGATTATCCTAACCTGCCAAGACAAACATAAGAAAATGAGAATTAGCAGAAAAAAAGACATAATCAAGATAAAGAACGTTATAATTGCCCGTGGGTAGAAATTACTTTCTTGAACAAATGAATCAAAATTATGAAAGAAAGAAAAAAACGTATTAGGAATGTACACGGCTCGTTGAAGATAAACGGCTGTCAACACCCATCTAATCATGGGAACGAAAAATAATTTCTGAATTCTCAGTGTGAAAGATCAGGGTGTATGTAGGTATGCATCAACATGCTGTTTTTCTGGCTGTCTACTTTATGCAAATACCACCACTAAAGGAAGTTATGAAGACTTAAATGGTGCCAGGATTTTTCACTTAATGTCTGTTGTGCACATTGCTCAATGCATTGATTGTATCTGAACAGATTAATTGATTTCCCTCCAGAGCACATAAAATAGCTAGCTATCTGTCACATAAAACAACACAAGTGGGCTTTAAACTGTTATCTGCATTTTTGCAAGTCTTTAAGCAGGCTACTATTACGTTAGGGTCAAAGATCAAGCCAGATGTGAAAGCCAATCCTGAGGAACTAAAAGGATTAACAATCTTTTACAAGGTCAGTGTGGCCACAGGCGCCGGAACAGTTTTAGGAAGTACAGGTGTTAAGCGTCTGGTTAACAGTCCTCTGGAAATCAATTGAAATAAACCTGTTAGTCCCATAGAATTCAATTCACCAACCATGGTCCATTATTACATGCTGCACAGTTTACATGCTGTATACTGCAAAAATAGGATGTGCAGTATGATGGTATGGGATTTTGAACATATCCTTAGTCTTAAATACATAGTGTGCCATCTAATTATTGTATGCATATTGTACCCAGAATACTGTACTTAGTGCATACTGCAAAATAATATTAATGAGTATGCAAAATAACATGCAAAAAAGTAGTATGCCATAGTTAACAAATCATTCATCTTAAATATAGAATGTTATGTAATTATTGTAAGCGGCACTGTAGACAATACTGTATACTTCAAAAATAGTATGGCATTCTGAACACATCTTTAGTCTCAAATATAGCATGTCATCTAATGACTGCATGCATATTGTACCTAGTATACTGTACATAGTGCATATTTCAAAATAGTATGAGTATGCAAAATAGTATGCAAAAAGAGTAGTATGCCATAAAGAACAAATAATTGATTCCTGAATATAGAATATGTTATTATTGCATGCCGTACATACTGTATACTGCAAAAATAGTATGAGCATTATGGTATTCTGAACACACACACACACACACACACATATATATATATATAGTATATATATATTTATATATAGCACACATTCAGAATATTGGCATTAATCTACACAGTTGCATAAATGAGTATGAGTAGTACAGTAATATGGTACTATGAACAAATCCTTAGACTCAGATATACAGTATGTCATCAATTGTATGCATACGGAATATTGACACACTCTACACAGTTAACATACTGCACAGATTATGAATAGTACACTATCATGGCATTCTGAACACTTAAATATATAGCATGTCATCTAATTACAAACCAACAGCCTAAAACCTGGTCTTTGTCTTTGTTCAAAATAGCATATTAGCATACTATCCATACTATTTCAGCAGAATTTAGTATGCATACTGTGCACAGTATGTGATTTTTATGTGACTATACTCAGATGACCTACTGAATATGTCAAAATGTGCAGTATATAACCAGAACTCCACAGGGTTTGTATATCCCCCAGTGCATTGCACTGGCCTTTAAATAGTACCCATAATTCCTCTAGGTTGTTGACTTGATTAGACATTTTACAAAAACTTGGATTAAAAATGCTAAAAAGTCATATTGAATTTGTGCTTGAAACATTCATTTTTGCATAACATGTATGTTTGCATACTAATTTTTAAACAGAATGCAGTTGCAGTCAGCAGTATGCTAGTATTCTGTTCTAAATGAAGCGTTTATCAACAGAACGACCTTCTAAAGGTTGGTAGACGGTTGAGTTTCTCTCAGAGCACAATATTAGCTTAGCACATTTTGACTGGCAGGCTGCCATTTTGATGATTCATGTGCCATTGTGACAGCATTATATACAGTTAATCATTGTCATTGTCACTGTAAGTCACTCTCATATATAATGTATTTTAAGGGGATAAAATGAATTAGTAACGTTAATAGTGAATGCTTATGTGTTTGTACAGCTAATGCTAATGCAAACTACTAGTCACAAAGACTATGACAAAGACAGGTCATATTGTGCTTTGGTTTTAGGCAATATTCAGAATGGAATACTACCATGGTGTATACAGCAAGATGTGCTAAAAATAGTATGCAAAGATAAACATGCTAATTTGCATGCTACATTGCTGTAAAATACAATTTTTCATCTCACTATCAATGTACTGCATGCTACAAAAAAGGCATGAGTAAAGTGGTAATATGCCATTCATATTTTTAGTATCAAACATAAATATTATAACATATTTTTAGTATCAAACATTTTTGCCATCTAATTATCGTATGCATACAGAATATTGCACAGAATATTGCACAGTTAACATACTGCATAATGTATAATTATTATGAGTAATACAGAAGTATGCCATTATGTCATCTGATTACTGCATCCATATATAGTAAAATACAGGCATTGTGAACCCAGTATACAGTACACAATGCATACTGCAAAAATAGAATGCTTAGTATGCCATTACAAACATATCCTTACTCTTCAATATACTGTCATGTAATTATTACATGCTACACAGTATACATACTGTATACTGCAAAACTAGTATTAGTATGTTAGTATGCCATTCCAAATAAATTCTTAGTGTCGAAAATAGAATGCCATCTAAATATTGACTGAATAACATTCAGTTAACATACTTCATAAATAGAATGAGTAGTAAAGAACAGTATACTCTGCATGCTGCAAAAGAATATTGGAAACAGTTTCCAGAGTAGTATGCAAAAAGAATAGTATGCCATAATGAATATATTCTTAATCTTGGATACTGCAATTGCAATTGTTACATGTTGCACAATATACCTACTGTATAAAGCAAAACTAGTATGGTAGTATGCCATTCCAATAATATTCTTAGTGTCAAATATAATATGTCACCTAATTATTGACTAAACACAGAATATTCAGTTTACATACTGCATAAATAGTTTGAGTAGTACATAATAGTATACTTTGCATACTGCAAAAGAGTATTAAAAATAGTATGGAACATAATAGTATGCCATAACGAATACATTCTAAATCTTGAATATAGAATGAATATAGACTTAATACATGCTGACTTATTAGTATGCATACTACATTCTAAAAATAGTATGAGCAGTATTGTAGTATGCCATTCCAAATATTCTTAGTATCATATATTGTTATAATTATAAAAATAATTATTGACCGAAACAGAAAATTCTAAGTTATCATTATGCATACTGCATAAATAGTATGAGTAGTACAGAACAGGATTTGCATAATGCAAAAGAATATTGAAAATAGTATGCAAAAAGAACAGTATGCCATAATGAACATTCTTAAATATATAATGTCATTCATGCTGCACAATATGCATACTGTATACTAAAAATAGTATGAGCAATATGGTAGTATGCCATTCCAAATATTCTTAGTATCATATATAGTATGCATCTAATTATTGAGTCAAACAGAATAGTCACACTGCATATTACATCAACAGTTTAAGGGGTACAGTACGGGATTCTGTACGTACTGCAAAAGAGTATTGAAAACAGTATGCAAACAGTATAGTATGCCATAATGTGCATATTCTCAATCTTGAATAATATAGAATGTAATGCAATCATTACATGCTGCATAGCATGCATACTGCAAAACAGTATGTGTAGAATGATAGTATACTATTCCAAACACATTCTTACTATCAAATACAGTAGTTACATAAATTTAACAAAGATTTAGGGCCCAGCCAACTCCTAGGGACCATCGGAATTGTTCATTTTTGATGCCTCTTATCTAAGATACCTGATTTAACTCATTATCTGAAGCTCCATATCCTGATTTTGGTGTGTCGAAATACTGAAACACCCAAAATGTGCAGTGGGGCCCCCAGGGGCCGAATTGAGAAACACTACAGAAAATTATGCTTAATTAGGCTCATTACCCCAGAGCCAGTCTGAGGGGTTTTCAGGGTCACATGAAAAGCACCTCAGGATATCAAATGTAACGAGCCAGGCAAGATGCAGATAACAGGGCAGATAATGAGCGCGAACGTCACCGACCCACCTGAGCTCGCAGTTCCTGTGTCAGCGCCTCCTTGTTGCTCCAGTCCCAACATGGAACAACGTTCCTCAATCTCCACTCTGCAATCTGCTCCTCCAGTTCACGATTGGTCCATTCCAACTGATTCACGTGCTCCAGGAACCCCTTCAGCCTTTCATTCAGGCCCCTCAGGGCAAATTTCGGCTCTTTGAGTCCCTCCATGGGGCCAGATGAAACTAAATGAACCAGAGCACGTCCTGCCACACCTAAGACAACCGGGTGTTTACAGAGTAAAGATTTTGCTTGAATACAACCATCGACGTGGCTTCTACGTACAGGGATGAAGCCTTTCCCCGGCCCTTGGGGTACTGTGGGAGTGGAACAAGAGCGAGGGGCCCACCAGGGTCCTGCCGGCCTCGTGTGGAGGTGAAGAGCAAGAGGCCACAATATGTGTCACGGGTTTTGCTGGTGCTTTTGTGAACACTGATCCTGGATTTGTGACAATTCACACACACACACACACACACACACACACACACACAGACACACACACACACGGCACAGGTCAAAGTCCATTTATGTTTTACTGTTGTAAAGGTACAGTTTTGCATGCGTCTTTTTGTTTGCACCAGCTTTTGTGGCTCATATTGCGTGCAGTTTGTTTGCGTTGCCGCAGGGTGTTTGCATATGCGTGTTTGTGTTCACTATTTGATTCTTGCATTTTAATCTTTTACCTAATCATTTTTTCTGTCTAGGTGAACTCATCTTCGGTACAGATCTGCCCTGTCGAGGCAAGTCTCAGACCTGTAGGGCATACTTACAAACAAAATACAAACTGCTTTACACCTCGAGCTTTTCGCTAAAGCAGTGCAGATTAACAAAGACATTTTGGCATTTATGTTAGAACAGAACTTAGCAGCCTCTGTGCAAAGGGGAATGTTAACTATGCATTATCAGATCTGGGCTAAATGCACAAATCTATGGTTTTATTATTGTAAATTGACATTTATTTATTTATTTATTTATCCAGAGTTAAGTTTTACATTCAGTTTGTATCAATCTATATACAATTTTTTAAATACATGTGTGTAGAATATGTGGTGTGTAGAATACACATTGTGTGTTTTGCATCTCCAGGTAAAATAAATGAATAAGGTATATGAATAATGCAGTGCTAATTGACATAGGGCCTATCATGTATTACAGTATAGAAACTATAAAATATATTTTCTGCATTATTCTGTGATAAAAATGGAAAAAAGTGTTTGTAGTATATAAACCAATCGTAAAATTTACATTAGGAAATTATAGGGGGAAAAATATTATAGAACAAATTATTGGTTATTGTCCAACAGTTTACACTATTTGATTTCTTAGCCAATTAAAAATAAGAGATAAGAAAAAAAATTACAGTTTACATTTTTGTCTTTTGAAATGATGGCTATATCCCTGTTTAAATATATAATACATACTTTATATAAAACAGTATAAAATATATGAGTATACACACTGTATCTCCTATGGTTTTCTTCATATACAGTTTTATATTTTGATATTATAATGTTATATTGTTGTTTTTATTATTATTATAATGCAAATTTAATTTGAATGAAAGTGTATAAAATATAAATTAATAGAAATGTTATGTTAAATTTTTATACATTCAATTGGACAAATTCTAGCATTTATAATTCATATTTAATATAAAAATTATAAAATATATGAATATAAATAAATATGAATATTCTGTATTATATATATATATATATAGCAATTGCCATTGCAATTGGAGCGCTTAGCGAAGCGCTACCCTCAACGTGTTTTTGCAACGTTGAGCAATGAAACCATTCACAGACATATCTGTTGATTTCTCAAACGCAATGGCCAATCAAAACCGGTTTGTCAGAATTCACTCACCGCTGAAAGCGCCGCAGTTTTTAAGTGCAGTTTTGCACGCTCGTGAATCATCTCATGACTAAGTGCAGACGCGATGTCAATAAGAGATTCATTGTGCAGTTTAGAGAGCTTCATTGATTATAAAGGAACTTTGTAAGATCGCGATGAACGAAGATGAGTGACGCTTTTTAGGGTGCTTTCACACTTGGCTCGCTTGCCTGGTCCCCCCCTCACGTGTAACAACGATTAAAAACAGAAACATTTCAAGTGGCACGGGAAAAAGACACGGAAAACTTCAGTGAACATCAGAAAAGCAGCGTGCCATCAACTGACAAACGGGAAGCATCCCCATTCAAGTCAACAGGAAGAGCCAAAGCTAGTTCACAGTTTACTAAACGGTGGCAACCTCTTTAAAGGGGTCTCACATGTGGTTGCCGCAAGCCCGCCGGCCGCTCCTTCGTCGAATCCGCCGGCCGCCGCTCACTCTAACCCGCCGGCCATTCCTCACTAAAGCCCGCCGTGTGTGACGCTGTGTGACGCATTTTATGGAGGACTGTTTCCTGAACCTGCAGTTCTGCATAGCCTACAATGGGTCTGTGCTCAAAGGCTGTTCTATAAAGTGGGGCAGTTCCAACTTTGCAAGGACAGTCTGGTGCTTCTGACTCACAGCCTGTAAGTACGTTTTTTATATTTAAAGAATTTGCCAATTATGATTCAAACGCGAGTTTTAAACAGTGTAGAGTAGCGCTTGTTTGTTTGTTGTTTCTCTGATCACATGGTTTTATGTTTACGTGGCGCGATACGCAACATAATGTGTAAAAACACAGTATAAGTCAATATAATCAGTAATTATGTCCCCACTGGATGCAACAAATGCCTCGTTTGTAATGGGTTTTATTGGTTTTGTCTCGTCGTGCTGGGAGATGGCATCACAATATGTTAAGGTGCGTAACATTTCCGTCACATGCTTGAGGTATTCAGCCAATCACAACGCACTGGATAGCTGACCAATGAGCTTTGTAAAAATCGACGCGTTTCAGAAAGGCGAGGCATAGAGGAGCAACAATAATGTACATTATGTGGAAAATAATGTGTTTTTTTAACCTTAAACTGCATAAACACATTGCATTACACCAAATACACAACATAATGTTCTTTTTAGCAACGTCATATGACCCCTTTAAAACACCCTGAATAAGAGTTAAACATACAAACGCAATTGCACAAACAGCACAATGATGGTAAATACTGTGCCATTTTCATTGCGTTTGATCTACTGAACCAAAGACTTCTGCGCAGATACAACTTCAGAGAGCACAATCATCAGAGGAAAACAAAACAAAAGCCATTTGACTTACCAACACGCCCTCGCCCGTCCCACCCCTTTTTTCTCTTCTGTTCCTGCCCTGGTGATTCCCCTTCAGATTCGAGTCATTGACGTGTGGCAGTCGCAGTCTAGTGAGAGTCCATCTGGTTGCACCCCACACATCTGATTCTGGGGTGTTGACGCATCTGGCTGGCTGTACACATCAGAAGTCACGGGACAGGGAATGCTGCCCGACCTGTTCTGGCCCCCGGCGCTGCTCCATGAGAAAACAATGTGGTCTCATGAGTTGTCTGAAATGGGAGCGCAGGTAATTACAAACAGGTAATGACTGCAGACATGTGGCTACCTGTCCAACAGTTAAATTACAAGGTGGCTTACTGTAAAAAAACTGAAAAAAAAACTGTCAACTCGGACTTGCAAACTTTGAGATCCGGAAGGTGACACACTACCCACGGTCTTTTACAAGGCCCTTAGGTTCCTGTTCGTCCCCACCTGTATACACTCCTCAGTCAAATCAATGAGATAATTCTTCAGCTTTGTCATTTTAGTAGTTAGCAATAGTTAGTCATTTTTTTGGGCAAGTGCAGATGACAAACACCTGGCTTATTCATATGTATCTGTGATGTCATCAATTTTTCAACAATGTTGTTCTTGTGAACTTTCAGAAAACGTTTGGATATGAAATTACTATTTAAAGCAAACTGAAAACTTCAGCAAACTTTTTTTTTTAAATGACTAAATAATATATATACATTGTACATATTTTTGAATAAATACATAATATCTTCACAGAAATATAGTTATTTATCTTATTCATATAAATCTTGGCAAAAAACTAAAATACTGCATGTCAACCATGTCAAGTCAGCTCCATTTATCATATGTGAGACAATAATTATGGGCTATAATTCAGTTCAATCTCTTTGGCAGACATGGTATGTCTGTGCTATCATGTTTATTGACACAAGGATGTCTCGGATGTCTCACAATCCTATCTTTTTGAAGTGCTCAACCAACATTATTTAAAATGGGTGAATACTAATGGAAAACGCTAGTACTAATCTATCACCATCATGTCTATGTCAATAACAAAGAAACTGTTAAGATAATCCGACTTCTGCACTGTTTTAAACAACTTGTTGAGAAAAGCTTCAATTAGCTGGTCTTAGTCATGTGAGAAAGTTGATATAATCATATACAAAGGTGGATGGATAGAGTTATAAAGATATATAAGCAGGGTGTTATTACAGAGCTGTCTTTTCACAATAAATTACTTTCTATTGTGTTTATGATTATTTTTTTCCATGACTGATCTCTCCAGAGCATGTGCTAATATGCCACTTTTATGTAAAGTTGCATGAACTTAATACCTTCATCTCTACAAAACATAATCATACGTCTAATCGCAAAGTGTGTGTAGAAAGACAGTGGAAGCCCCACCTGGACACACCTGCACATTAAAAGTGTAACCACGGTATGCAACGCTACAATGCACAGGCACGTCCCCTGGATACCATGGATACTATACATAGCTATGTCGCCACGGCTCAAACAAACAATGAAGAAACAACAACAGTTGATTTACATAAATGTGTCAGATCGTGAGAAAAGTATTAATGAAGATTACTAATTGGGTCTTACAATGGCATGTTAGACTTTCACTGCAAAGATTAGCAGGCTAGCTAACACCCGTAATTGTCAAACTATGGGTCTGTTCTGAAAAAGGGAGGACAATAAAATCTGGAGAAAGTTAACTGTTAGCATAAGCATTAAGCTGAGAGTTTGTTTTAATCAAGGAGGTCTGTAATACCTGGAAATAATTAGCCGTTAGCAATAGCATTCAACTGGTGAGTCTATTTTAAACAAGGAGGTCTGTAATATCCTGAGAAATCATTAGAATTAACTTTCAACTGGTGAGTACATTCTTATCAAGAAGGTCTGTAATAGATCTAGCCGTTAACATTAGCATTAAACACGTAAGAATGTTCTGATCAAGGAGGTCAGTACCTGGAGAAAGTTATCCATTAGCATTAGCATTAAAGTGGGGAATTTGATTTAATCAAGGAGGTAAGTAAAATCTACAGAAAACCATTAGCCTAATTAACCCAATACCTAGCATTAACCATTAGCATTAAACTGGTAAGTTTTCTGATCAGGGAGGTCTGTAACGTCAGTAGAAATTGAACATATCAGCATTAGCATTCAACTGTTGAAATCGTTTCAAATAAATAGGTCTGTAATATCTGGAGAAAGTTAGTCGTTAGCATTAGCAAACAACTGGGGAATTTGTTTCAATCAAGGAGGTCTGTAATACATGTAGAAAGTTTTGTTTTTTGGAGATCAGTCAAATCTGCCGTTAAAAAAACCAGCATATGCTGGTTAGGTTTGTTTTGAAGCTGGTATGCTGGTTTGAGCTGATTTAAGATGGTCCTTTGCTGGTTTATGCTGGTCCTTTGCTGGTTTAAGCTGGTCCTTAGCTGGTCATGTGCTGGTCCTAAGCTGGTCCGACCAGTCCGACCAGCTCAAACCAGCATCCCAGCTTCAAAACATACCTAACCAGCATATGCTGGTTTTTTTCAACAGAGTGGAGAAAGTTAGCTGGTAACATTAGCATTAATTTGAGTTTGTTTTAATCGGGGAGGTCTGCAATACCTGAAGAAAGTTAGCCATTAACATTAGCATTTAAAGGTGCTGTATGTAGGATTGACACAGAGTGGTTGAACTAGGTATTGCAGTCCAAATTCAAAATATTGGAGAGGTTTTTTTTCACCTGGTCCCTCCTCCTCAGACTTGACGCACATGCAGGTTGCCAGATTGATGACACCAACAGGAAAGTTTTTAAACCTTTGTCTATTTTAAGCTGTCTCCATCTCTCAAATGCATCTCAAATATTTATTCTGCTTTTATTATACCGTTGTTGATCATAAAGTTTTTTGGATGGATGTCGAGGCTTTTTAGGATGGGCAGAAAGTTCTATTTCCTGCTCTGACCCCTTTCGTTTGCCAGCTTCCATGACTGAAATTAAATACGCGGTGTTTCCCACCAAGTGGCAACCCGGGGTGCTGAAATACAATTGGGTAAACTTGGGGGCGGGTTTCACAAACCAAAACAGAGACCGACGTTCCGGCCCGGAACGCACATTTTCAAAGGAGAGTAACTGGCTGTAGCATTGTTTTTCAGATAAACAAATTAACTTAGCATGTTTCTTAAATATCTGCAAACATATTATGGTATTTTTATGCTTTAGTAGAGTCAAAAACTTACATACAGCACCTTTAACCAGTCTGTTCTGATCAAGGATGTCTATAACATCTGGAAAACATTAGCCTTTAGCATTAGCAGTCAACTGGTGAGTCTTTTCTGATCAAATGCCTAGCAAAAGCTAGCAATTGCATTAGCATTCAACCGATACTTCTGTTCTGATCAAACTCTTAGTGAACTCTAGCCGTTAGCATTAGCATTCAACCGGTAAGCCTTTTCTGATTAAAGAGGTCTATAACCCCCTAAAATATGCATTCAACTGATAGTAAATGATTTTTGTTACGGTTTGATTTTCCAATGTAATATTTGGAGCAAAAACTAGTTGAGCCACTAAACCTGCTTAATTTTACATTTCATTTGTTCTTTTAGGAGCTCATGAAGAGGTCATTCAAAGAGAGATGCTTCAATCACGCCGGAATTGTTAGGCAAGATAAACAAACACTTAAACAGGATTAACTGAAAAAAGGGCAAAAATGTAACCGAGAGACAAACTGTCAAAGGTCTTTTGCTGTTAAATGACTCCAGCAAAGTCATCCGATTATCTTTCAAGAAACATTAGTCAAAACAAATATGACTGTCTCCCGTGAAAAAGCCCCATTGTTCCTCAAACATGCAACATCATGCCGTTTGTCTGCTTCATTATCGGACAATGTGACTGCATGTGACCACACTAACCACACCAAACATGATCAAAATGAACAGCAATATCACAACAGCCACATCGAAAGATGGATTTAACAAAAAATACATGCAGTCAAAAAGAGACAGAGACTTTGAAAGTAAGGGTGTTAGAGTCAATTTGAATGAACACAAAATAAAAGCATTTAAATTACATGATATGTATATGTATTTTATTATTATTTATTAATATTTTATTTTAGCATTATTATATTTATAGTGTGTATATATATATATATATATATATATAGAA
>NW_015505342.1:392060-402993 GCF_001515645.1 Sinocyclocheilus grahami | reverse complement strand
CATGAGTTCCCTAGAAGGGGACCGTCTCGGGTTACGCATGTAACCATGGTTCCCCGAGAGGGAACGAGATGCTGCGTCCTCTCGCCATGCCTAGGGCTTGCCTGTTTTCACATCTTCTTCTGACAACTAAGTTGGTGACGTATTCGGCAGGCACCCTCATATACTTCCGGGCATTCGCCTATGATGTCACAGGCGTTGTGGGCCAATGGGATTGGAGTTGTTTCACACATGCTTCAGACACCAGTCCTGCTGATGGCAGTCCCCATAGTGTCCGCTAGTGGGCGCAGCATCTCGTAACCATTCGGGAACCATGGTTACATGCGTAACCCGAGATGATAGATTTTAAATAATTTTTTTAAATTAAAATAATTTTAGCAAAAGCTATAATTTATACACAATATAAGCATTTATAATATATATAGCAATTTATAAAATCAGATACGGAATGTTAAAATTTGATATTTATATATAAAATTACTCAAGTACATTAAATTATATGAAATTATTTATATTATCTAATAATTATATTTTAACTTATTTAATAATATAATATTTATTTGAAATATAAAATAATATATCATACTTTTTTATTAATGATAATTATCAACCCAGAAACATTTTATTAATCTGCGAAGGCATCATCAGTTAAAAATAAAGAAAATTAACCAAGTGACCGCAGGATGAAAAGGAGGTAAACTTAAGATAGATTTGTCCTAATGAATGATGACCTCACCGTAATTATCTTGATCTTTAAAGATTTATATAAATCATACATAAACCTTTATGACAATTTACACAATTACTTAAGCATTTAAAGTGATTAAAATGACAAATGACAAAGAAAACTGGTTCTTTTCAGCTGAAACTACAGCAGGCCAACGATAAACTTCAACCGCAATGAAGTGTCAGCTGAGAACCCAGAACACTGGTATCAATAAAACGCATGCATGTAAATGGTTTAAGTCATGTTCTGAAGTGAAACCCTTCACAAAAGAAGTCTTTAATCTGCTTGACACTGGTTGGCAGTCGCCTCGGGTGAGAAAAGAGACTGAAAGTCTCAGAAAATAATTATGTTGAGGAGTGTCTTTGATGATTAAAACCAAAACAAGGATGGGCGCATAACTCAAACGACACTTACTGTAGACTCGTCCAACAGGTTGAGGAGGTGGAATGAACCGTTGGTTTTCAGCTTACCGTGGCGTTATGTTGACCTTTAAGCCTCAAGACCTTTGCTGTGTAAACGGAAGCGATGCATCGAACAGTTAAAGCTGTACCTGGCGGAGCACATTCAGGGTTAATAGGATGTTGGCCGACAGGTAGCAGCACGCGAGAGAAAATCCCTTGTATAACCTTTAACAAATGTTGTTGAGTGTATTACACAGCGTAGACTGCACTTAAATCTCTTATTTATAGTAAATTGATTCAGTGTTTATGCTTGTGCTGAAAAAGCAACTCAGTATGACTTCTGACGCAAGATTTTGTTGTTTTGGTCACCATTTACCCCTACGGGTATCATCTTACCTATGCGAAACCACGGCCCAGTATTGCCTTTATGTCTGAATACGGCAAGGATTTCATTCAAAGGTCATTCTTTAGTCAGAGGACCAACACTAAAGAAAAAACAAACACCTTTACACCTAAATGATGACGTACAGTATTCTATAAGATTGAAGTAAGACATATCAGTGGGAACCATTTTTTACTCACACAACCATATAGATTTGGTGGTTCAGAGGTGCACATGAGCAGACTGAAAACGATTTTGCATGCAAAAGTACATTTTGTATATGGCAGGTTAAACTAATTTTGTCAAAGCAAAATTATTTATTAGATATAATAATATATATATATTGTTAAAATGCAAATAAAAGAAATTCATCATTATTAATTATTATTAAATTATTAATGATCAATTAATTGTTTAGTAACTATTTATTTAATTAATATTTTATATAAAATAAAATAGCTGTGGGGTAAAGTGTGTCAGATGCTTCATGGTAAACTGTTACAGTGGGTAAAATTCAATTAAATTATATATCTGTGGTGTAAAATGTGTCAGATGAGTCACAGTGAACTGTGCCAGTGGCTCAATAAAAATAAAAATATAAAAAAAGTCAGCTGATTCTTTAAAAAAAAAAAAAAGTAGAAAAATACTTAAGTACATTGACAAAGTCAGAATATTAATCATTTTCTTGTCTGGTGTACTGACATATGAATAATCAGCATCAAAATAAGTGTTTACAATAAGTTATGCATTAGTAAACAGCCTTTTTCTATTTTTGATAATTTATTTAGGCTAATTATGTTTTATTTTATGTAATTAATCGGTTATATATTTCAAAATGACCCAATTCATCTCGTGTGTGTGTATATGTATATATGTATATATATATATATATAATGTATGTATGTTATAGACACTTTCCTCTAATGTAAAATTACATGTTTACTTTAATTTTACCTTTGCCTTTATCTCATTAAACCTCTTAGCTACCTTTTAAAACCCCACTCACCCCACTCTCTGAATCAAAACAAAAGATTCAAATGAGTAAACCCACCACCAACATAAGAAGTTTTAAAAAGTCATGACTCCGAAGGGAGTGGTGATGCATGAAAGCGGTGACGGAGCGGGAGAAAGTGTGTGAGTGTGTGAGTGGGGAAAGAGGGGAGGCGCGGGCCGAAACCTGCAGCAGCAGCGCTCGCGAGAGACCATGACATCTGCCTGAGAGACGAGCGCTGGATTCGGTCTGGATGAGGCGAGCTATGCGGCCGAGAATAGAAAGATAACACGGAGAATGAGACACTCCCTCATTAGGGCATGAGAAAAGAGCTGCGAATGAGGGAATTAGGCTACGACAGGTTTGAAAAAGAAAGAGAAATGACAAAGGGAAAGGTGAAAGACTAAATAATTATGCACATGGATCATAGGGAACACGATCTTGTACGTGTGTAATTGTACCTCACCTTTGTACAGTGTGTCTGGGACATATAGTCCTAATCACAGATACACATGACTCGAAAACATTGTAATTACATGCCTTTGGGCTGGTTAAAGTGTACTTCACTAGAATAGGTTGATAACGACGCTAAATGACTGGGAACAAGTAAAAACATTTCATGGCCAAAAACCTTGTGTGAGCTCTTTTTCCCCCATATCTGAATCACAAGCTTAATTTACATGAGTTACATTTTCCTTCAAACTTTCATTTGGAGCTGGGTTAAAGGAGCATGTTTCTGTTTTATGGTGCAATATTTGTGTTGCATCAACATCATGCAAGTACTATGATCGGTGACTGAAGTGTAGGCTGTTTTATCGTAGGCTATTTAGTTCAATCAGGCTTATTCCTCAAATGCACTTTCACATCTAATCATCGAGGGTGTGGAGTGACAGTGACAGTGAACTGGTGGCTTAAAGTCCTCATTCTGCACATACCGAACAGGGCAATAACCTTATATTATCATACAGTTATGGTCACTGTACAGGTGGTAGGAAAACACTTCATAATAACTTTATACATAACATTTTATGAAGCTTGACATAAAGCAAATTCATTTACATTTTTAAAAGTGCTTATTTTAGGTTTGTTTTACTAAATATAGTATATTACAATAATTATATACATATTTGTTTATTTTCGAATAAATAAATAACACCTAAAATAAGCACTTATTTATATATATATATATATATATATATACATACACTCATCTATATCATCAAAAATTGATATACGTTATATATTTATATATTATATAAATACTTGCACATAGAATAGCATAGCACATGCATGAAAATGGTAGAATAAATGACAGTTTCATCAAAATTCTAACGAATTAAATTTGTTTTACCTTAATAATCTGTGGTTGTAAAGGCAACATTCATTAAAATGTTAGAATTGGCGTTTTTTAAAAAAATACTTTGAGATGAATTATGGCATGTCACACCGCAGTACTTGTATGAATTATATAAAGTAATACATTTGACAGTATGAACTACTGACCTTTTTAGCTAATGTTTAATGGCTGTTATTGTTCGCAAACGTTATAAAGTGGTACTCTTTTGTTATGTCTCCTGACCCATCAAACCCTAAATTCTGGGGAATTAACTTAGAATTAATGGTTATTCATAAAATCGTCTGGATCAGGTTAGGCGTGCCTCAGGGTTCTGTACTGGGTCATTTTATGGGCGCACCCTGGACACACCTGTTTGATGCTTTTCCGATAATCATTACATAAATAAGCTGAAATAACCCCACCCATGGGTAAAACTGTATAAAAAGATCACTAGCTCTCCAAAACCATTAAGTAGCTGTCAGAGGTTTCCAACAAAGCGCAAAGACAACAGGAACAGAAACCATGACTCAGGTTACCCAGTCTTTTTCACGCAAGAGCATGTCCAGCTCCAGTTCTCGTCCCTTCACCTCGCTGTCGCTCAGCGGGGGATACGCCAAGCGCATCGCCGTCGGTCATGCGCCAAGTGTCTACGCAGGTGCAGGGGGCTCTAGCGTGCGCGTCTCTTACGCACAGAGTTCGAAGAGCGGTTTCGACCTGGCCAGCGCGCTCGGCGGCGGTGACAATGGCTTCGGTTCGGCTTTCAACGAGAAGGCCACCATGCAGAACCTCAACGACCGTCTGGCGAGCTACCTGGAGAAGGTGCGCTCCCTGGAGAAAGCCAACGCGCAACTGGAGCGCCAGATCCGGGAGTGGTACGAGAAGAGAACCCCTGTCTCCAGAGACTACAGCCACTATTACGTCACCATTGAAGATCTGCGCAAAAAAGTGAGTGATTTTACATTACAGAGCTATAGAATTTATATTATTTACGACGTGGAAAATATTGAAATGAAAAGTAAACTATACTATTTATGACCATAGTACTATAATTATGATATTTTATTGGCCTAAAACAGTAAATCGATAAAAAACTAAAACATAAAACTAAAAGATTATCAATCCCTATAGCCTGCATATGTCTATATTAGATAATCATGTCTCTAGGGTTATGTTTAACCATAACCAAAACTATATTTGAAAAAAGTGCAAAAAAAAAAATATATATATATATAAATGCAAACTAAACATAAACGAGAAATGTTATCTTGGCAACTAGCAGAAATACTAAGATGACTACAACTAAATGAAACTAATAATTTAAAAGTAATAATCTATAGACATGTTTTAGAATATATATATATATATACACACACACACTCATACTGTATATATACACACACACACACATACATATATATACACACACACACATACTGTATATATATACACACACACACATACATATATACACACACACATATATACACACACACACACATACTGTATATATACACACACACACACATACATATATACACACACACATACACACAATGTTTGGTTTACTTTCATAAGCTGTATGGGAGTCTCAATTCATCATCTGTTCGTCTTCAGATCATCGTCGCCAGCCAGGACAATGCCAGAATCATCCTTCAGATCGACAATGCCAAACTGGCAGCCGAGGACTTCAGAGTCAAGTTAGTACAACAAACAAAAACCTTTACCTTCTTATTCCCTCATTTAAAACATATTTTCATGAAGTTTGTATTGACTTTAATATCCTACTTCATTCAAGTAAAAAAAACCCCCAGCTTAAACCAGTCTAGACCAGTAGGCTAAACCAATCTTTCATTCCCAGCAAGGGTTTCCCCTAATTTTATGAGCTTGTTAATGTCACACCCAACATTTTAACACTTGGGTTTGTCTAGATTCCCAGCCTAACATTGTTATTCTTGGCGGCTTCAGGTACGAGAATGAGTTAGCCATGCGTCAGTCCGTGGAGGCCGACATCGCCGGTCTAAGGAAGGTTCTGGACAACCTCACTATGAATCGCTCAGACCTTGAGATGCAGATTGAGGGTCTGAAGGAGGAGCTAGTCTACCTGAAGAAGAACCATGCAGAGGTGAGATCAAAAAATATTTTATGGCCCTCCAGGCAGGGCAAACCTGGTGCAGCAAGGCAAGATCTTTACCCAATAATCCACCAGACCAGACCAATAATCTTCTCCAATCAAGTGTAATTTTAAACATTAGGCACTATTATAAATGCTAATCCTGTAATTAAATGTTACCCGGAGCACTGGCATTCAAAACGTAAAGGTGCAGTCACATTTCCCACTCCAATAGGTATCTGTGCAAAAGAGAATTTTGTGTGAAAGCAAAATAAAAATAAAAATAATTTCTTACCTCTACCACTAGGGGAAGCTTTATTTGATAAAAACTACATAGCCACACCCCTAATTGTTTCTCTCAGCTCAAATTCCAATTAGTTATGATTATGTTAAAAAATATATTTCCAGCTGCATATAGAGGGAGCAATTTGTAACTATTCTGTGAAATTTCACTCATGTGACTGTACCTTAAGAGTCAAAGTTCAAGCATGTCCATGTCCTACAATAGCAATTCCCACTTTTCAAAACAACCATTCTTCAAAAGAATACGCAATGTTCGAAAAGGTGCATAAGCTAACGGCTATATTATTTTTCTGTAGGAACTCGCAGCTATTCGCGCTCAAATGTCCTCCAGCAGTGTAAACGTAGAGGTTGACGCTGCACCTCAGCAAGACATGGCCCGCATCATGGAGGAGATCCGATCCCAATATGAAGGCGTCATTGAGAAGAACCGCAGAGAAATGGAGTCCTGGTACAAGGGCAAAGTAAGTGCTCGTTCTTATTTGCAATGGCTAAAACATACACAATCAGCTAGAAAATGACCTCAAACCTCTTTCCCTACAGTTCGACGAACTGAGCAAGCAGGTATCCACCAGACAAGAAGACATTACATTGTCCCGCAGTGAAATCAACGAGCTCAGGAGGACCCTTCAGAGCCTGGAGATCGAACTACAGTCGCAGCTCAGCATGGTAGAAGTCTTTCTTTCTCATTAAAATTAATTCTAGCTTTAATTTAATGTTAAAAACATTTCCACAACCACTAGGAGGAGCTTTATTTGATCCAACATGCATAGCCACACCCCTAATTATTATTCTATGCTCAAGTTTCTACTAGCTTTGATCAATAATGTTAAAAAATACATTTTGCAATAGCTGCTTCTAGAGGCAGCCACTTAGGCAATTTATTATGCATAGCCCCACACCCTCACCTTTCTTCTATGCTTTATGATTTGACAGAAAGCGGCACTGGAAGGCACACTGGGAGAGACAGAGTCACGGTACAGCCTCCAGCTCAACCAATTGCAGGCCGTCATTAACAGTCTGGAGGTGGAGCTTTCTCAGATGCGCATGGACATCGAAAGACAGGGCAGCGAATACAAACTGCTCCTGGACATCAAGACCAGACTAGAGATGGAGATCGCAGAGTACAGGAGACTTCTGGATGGAGAGGACATTCAGTAAGTTTGTTACAAATAAACAAAACAAATGAACACCAAATTGTCTTATCAAAGATCACAGGAGTTGTACGATATTTCAATTTTTTTTTTTTTTTTTTTACAGGAGACAGACGATCAAATTTGTAGAGGTTGTAGTTCCTCCTCCCCCCAAGCGTGAGTATTTTTAGAATTTTTTTTAAAATTCAAAATTGCATTATACATATTAAAATGTTTTAACCTAAAATAAAATACGACATGATAAATCAATTTAAATGATTTAAATACAATTAAAACGTTGACAATTAGATGTAAATGGGTAGCTTTTAACTTTTTAACAATTTTTCTTTATTCTATCTCTCCAGCCGAACCTGTGGTGACCAAGCGTGTTCGCACAGTAATCGAAGAAGTGGTTGATGGAAAGGTCGTTTCTCGCACAGAGGATGTTGATGTCGAGGTCGTGAAGAAGTAAAAATGAGTCAATGACAGCAATGAGCTCTGTAAAGCCGGCATGAATTTTCAGCCTCAATACAGCTGATTAAATTATCCCTGTTCAACATCTCATGTAAAATGCCAAGAAAAATAATAAAAAAGACAAGCTGAGAAATTAAACGTGTTTGTTCTTTCATTCCTGTATGAGTAGTAGGTCGATATTTATCAAAAACAACACTGAAAATAGGAGTTTGAGCTGTATTATATTTGATTTGACGTGTGTCACAAGCGCCAAAAGACGGAATTTTCAAATGTACGCCAGTAAGAAACAAAACAGTCTGTACAAAAGACATACTCGCTCTCTCACAGACAAACAAACACAACTGGGAGATATACAAACATGACATATAATTTCCTTTGTATTTTTCTGACGTTTTAAAAACTACTAAAACAAAAATAACCACCATTATCTTTTCAGAACACTTTTAATATATAACGTTGTATTTACAAGTATTTCACATATGACACTATGTAGTTAAGAGCCCCCCCCCACAGGTGTCCGTATTTGACAAAATGTTCAACATAAATAAACAGCATATTTTTCCCCATTACACAATTACAGTATAAATTCTACAGTAGCACAGCCGACTACCACAGTCAGTTGCAAAGTGCTGTCCTTTTTTTCGTTAAATACAAAAATACCACCACTTCCGATGCAACGTCGGTAGTAAATTTCTAGCTGCTGCGCTAAACAACGTACACTGAAGCAAAATCGGCTCACATTCAAAACGGTGGGCGGGATTGGTCCTTGACGCCAAATCGTTTGCACAATGGCACCGCAAAACGGCATTCGGAGGGAAATGTTTGTAAAAACATTCGCAAACAATTAAGATGGTCCAGAATGTCACATAAAAAAATGATGCTCCATAATTCAATGGTATCCTTTCTCTTCAGAAATGCAGAAAATGAGAACTTAAAACTAAAAAATGCATTAAATTCATTTATTGTTAAATTTTGCACTTGCGGTGAATAAAACGTTAAAGCGGCCAATGAGTTCAGTAAATGTCATCATCTCTACAGTCATAGCAAGTACTAAATGAACTATGACCACCTTTCGAATAATATTGCAGGTAATAGCTAACAGGTAACTAGTTAGAGAAGATGAGCTATGGATAAGCATAACCAATGATAAGCAGAATTAAAACCGGTATCTTCAGAGAGTGGAGCAGATATTTCTTCTCAACCAAAAACACAAAATTATATAAAATTAACTAAAATCTGAAGGTAATAGATTTCTTACAGTAGAAAAATTTGATCGTAAACATTGAAGAAAATTGGTGGTTGCGAATATGTGATGATCTTTACGCTAACCAGAGAGAGTGCTAGACTAAATCGTACATTAAACATTTAATTTGCGTCCATACTTCAGCTTTATTTTCTAAATAATATGCTTCAAAGATCCGGCAAACATGGATCTGAAAGAGGATCAGCTGCCTGATGCAGATACAAAATGCCAGCCGTTTTACGTACTACACGTAGCCTTGCAATAAATAGCGATTAGCCAAAGCGACGTACCAACCGGTTTTAGAGGCAAACGGCTGTGAAATTTGGCAGCAAGAAACATCTTCACCATGGCTCATATTTAATGCAGCAGGTGGCCTGTTAATTTCGCTAAATTTATAGAGAACTTTAATGTTACCATGGAAACTTTATCAAGTAAAGAAAGTACTTTACGAAAGTCTAAAGTACTTTACGAAAGACTATATTTAAAGCGCCAGGGTAAAAACTAATGAAATGTGTATTGTTAAAAGCTTTGATTTTGTTTGACAATTTAAAAAAAGTTAACGATTTTAACTTACGTTTTAAACTTAAACGTTGAAACAATTACAGTCACAGTCAGGAAAAGGGAAGAGAACGGGCCGAGCACCTGTTGCACCTGCTGTTCAAGTCCACCGTTAAAAATCCCCCAAAACAAATAAATAAAACATAAAACGTGCTGTCATTAGTTGCAAGAGTTAATTCTGACATGGACTGTGGCTCATTTCAGCTTTTGGCACAAAAGCAAATTTCTTTCTCTAACCCAAATGATTAACATTATTAACCGTACCTACTCATAAGTAACATGATACTGTTTTTTTTTTTAAATGAAAAATCCCCTTAAGTCATTGTTTGTCGCTGTAAAGTGCAATAGTGCTTTTTCGTCTGTATTCTAGCTTGCGGGCGATCAGGTCCACTGCCTTCCAGCAGGGGGCGACAGCGAGCTGAGTGCAGATCTCACTGGCAGTAGTTGTAAATCACAGAAGAACCTCAGAAATGCTGAAGGGCGGTGTTCATTCTTCCTTTTCGACTGGAGGCTCAGTCTCAAATGGCTTTACAAGCTCCTCATCATAAACTTTCAGAATCGCTTCGCATACAAAACGGTACTGGCTCTGGAAACAAATAAAATGGACAATAAGTGATTTAGCTGCACTATGAATAAACAATACTGTATTTATGCATAAACATAATGAGATTAGCTGGTCTGACAATTTCGGAGACCCTTTTTTGTATCAGTCCACCAGGAAAGAATTAATTGTTTGATTAACCAAAGTTGCGAAGTTCGTGACATCAAATTTTTTATATTTATGAACGTAGTTTGTAGGGATGTAACGATTCACTCAACTTACGATTCGACTTGATTCACGATTTTGATTTCACGATTTTTTTTAACAAAATGAGATTTAAGAAATTATAAATTGTCCTTTTATTATTGCTTGGACAAAATGCTGCACATTTCTTTGTCAAATTGAAATATAACACTATAATAATATACTAATATAGCACTTGCATATTATTGCTCTTTTGTTGGTTTTGATTGCTTCTATTGTCCTCATTTGTAAGTCGCTTTGGATAAAAGTGTCTGCTAAATGACAATTTAAATATAATGTAAATAACAAAACTACATTGAAATTTTAAAACAAGCCCCAAATCAAATAAATTAGTAACACAAATAAAAGAAATCTCTTCATATAAACAAACTAAGGCTTTGTCTGTGCTCTTTCCATTTAAAATTAGAGGCAACCACTGCATTTTAATCACGATCCAAACAAAGATGCTGCATACATGCAACATGAGCAGTTTTTAA
>NW_015505342.1:385757-391697 GCF_001515645.1 Sinocyclocheilus grahami | reverse complement strand
ATTATTGTAGGTCCTCTATGCCCCGCCTCTCTCAAACGCTTCGTTTTATACAAAGTCCCTCCTTCCGACAAGCAGTCTGCTCTGATTGGCCAGCTGACCCAGTGCATTGTGATTGGCCGATCTCTCTCGCGCTCTCTCTCTCTCGTGCTCTCTCTCTCTCTCTCGATTGATCGCTTTCTCGTGCTCGCTCGCTCTCTCGCGCTCGCTCGCTCTATTGCGCTCGCGCTCTCTCTCTCGCTCTCGCTCGCTCTATTGCGCTCGCGCTCTCTCTCTCGCTCTCTCTCTCTCCCTCTCGCTCTCTCTCTCCCTCTCGCACACACACACGATTTGCAAAACTCCACATTTGAACAGTCAATCGCAAATACTTAAACTAATAACAAAACGGTAGCTGATTCAGAAGCGCCAGATTGTCATAGCAAAGTCAGAATTACCTCCTCTCCTAGCTTCACGAAACGGTCGTCCATAAAATGCATTGCTGTTCTGTTGTAAGTAATCTTAAAGATTCCTAAATGCATCTACCTTCGGAAGGCCAAATAAAGTGCTTTTGCTTTCGCCTAGAAACACACAGCGTCTCCCTGACATGCTGCTTCAACACTAACTGCGGTTACTGAAACCACGCCTTCTTTCTTTGCGTGAACATTTGGGCGGCATTATGCTAATATTGCCACATAGTGAGGTAGATATGTGGGGCCGTGTTAGAACGAGCCGTTTTAGGGGGGCGTGGCAGTCTTAAATTTGATAAAGAATATCTCTTTGGTTTTGAGACTTTAGTCTTTGCAACTTCAGGGATCTTATCTATGCACAATCAGCTTGTAACACTCCAAAGAGAAAGGAAAACTTCGCATCAAATGACCCCTTTAATATGCATTATACAGAAGCAAGATGAAAAGAAAAAAATACCATCTAAACTTGGACAGTAAGTTCCCCTCAGACATGCATTCATATAAACTCCTACCCCTAAATGAATCGCGATTTGTTTAGCATCTCAACCGATTTGAATCGTCACATATTTGAATCGATTTTCAACCGGCTCGCGGTTAATCGTTACATCCCTAGTAGTTTGAGATACTTAATGACAAGTCAACTAAAACTGTAGCTCATGGTAGAACTATAAATAGTTTTGGGGAAAAAGCATTTTCCATAAATGTGCATCTGTATTTACTACGTACTAAACATAACATTAGCGGATCATTCAATGCAATTCAATTAACTGGTTTGCCGCAATTTTTAGAGAGTCTGTTTGTATTAATTCACCGCTCTAAATTGTTTTTGGAAAAAGCTTCTGTGATAAATGCGCATCTACATACATACTAAACACAACTTTACTTGTCAATCAAACAGTCTCTTCCTGTCTAAGTGGGTGGTTCTTGGACAGAAAGAGCTGCAATGTGGACTAGACTACTCACAGGAGTCTGGATCATCATGGCACGCTGGTCTCTCATGGTTCTGACGATGTCTAAGGGATACACCGACTGACCATTTTCTATCAAACACATCGCTGTCTCCATAGTGATAAGCACCCCGGTGCGACCAATCCCAGCGCTGAAAGAAAAAGGGGTGGAGTCAATAAACATTTTGTTCACCATTATGGTGTTTTTGAGCCTGTGGGATGTCGATCGATGATACTGTTGCAACATTTTCCAGGCCTGACCTGCAATGAACCACCACAGGTTCAGATGCGTAGGTTCTTTTGCTGCGTACTTGACTGACAAAGTTCAGGAAGTCCGACGAGTCATCTGGGACGCCGTGGTCAGGCCATGCCAAGTACTGCATCTGACAAATCTGCCTTTCTTCTTTACTCTATACAAATATCCAAACAGATATTAGCACAGAAATATATTTATACAAAGAATATGGAACATGTAAAGAGATATGTCACCTCCAGGTGTGAAAGCGTCAAATCTCTGAGCAGGTACGCCGAGTTCCCTTCCTCTGACACACATGTAACCTGAAAGCCTCCGTAGGTGCCACTTGCCGAAACGTTTGGCCAGTATTGATGACATTTCACCTAAAACAGAAAATGTCAAGATATACCATATATGGCAAAATCACTGCTATACATCAGAACACAACCATATGGAGGACAAAATCGAAGCAAAAAAGTCACAAAATGGCATTTTCATATAATTTAACTTCCGTAAAGTGACATTTACATTTAAAATAAACATTAAAAGACAAGTAATGTAGGGTGTGACTTGATATATCTGTCAGGATTTGATTGGATTTTTTTTACTTTGGAACACACCAAGCCAAAAATTCATTGGTTAATATTTAGGCCCGCCCTCAAGGCCTTGGTTAAATCAGCAGAAAAGCTGTTTATACATTTTTTAATTTTGATTATAGAAACAAACAATACAATTAGATAAGATTATTAAAGATATTTAATAATAAAAAATACTTTTTTTTATTAAGAATGATGCATGGCAATGAGCCTGACACAAATGACCAGGCAAGTAATTTATTTGTAACTTATCAAATTAATTCATGACATTTTGCAATTTATTAAATGTATTAAATTACCAATTGTTGATGTTGACTACTTATAGTTTATGAAAATAAAAATATGCAATTTATAAAAACAAAGGATTTTTTAAAAATAAAATTGTACATTTTATTTTTATTCATTTTCATTAGTTTAATAATTAAAATGGATCTACAGTGACTGAATAAATGTAATTTTACATATGTGTGTGTGTGCACACATATAATTTGTAATTTACTGAATTATTAAAATTTGTAATTTATTAAATGACAATTAAATCACCAAATGTTGATTACTTGAAATGTATAAAAATATAATGTATATAAAAATATTTTTACAATCTGTAGTTTCTTAAATATTACAGTTAAATATGAATTTTTATCATGTTTATGAGTGTGAATATTTTTTATTTAATGAAATTGTTAAAATTCATACCCTGCCACGTTCAACTTGTGTCGTGAGCATGACCACTAGGGCGGCGCTCTGTTCCCACACCATCTGCCAGAAGTCAGAGCAGGTACCAGGAAGAGGCCCTTGACAGGCGATATACCGCTTTACTTCACATTTACCAGGGACTTCCATCTGAAAACACACACACATACATATATATATATATATATATATATATATACAGATTATCGTTTTCTAAGAACAAAAACTTGCCAAATTAATTTGAAAATAACAGTAATAAGTAATGAATGCTCACGTTAAGGAAATTTGCATTGATATAATCGTCCGTCCCCTTCAGCACAACTCGAGTGGTGTCATCTGTGTCACAAAATAAACCGTTCTGAATGTCCAACTAATCATGAAAACATTTCTGAGTCCAATATAAACACAAGCTGTGTGTACTCACATGGAGAAATGTCCCGATAGCGGTTTTTGGAGACGTTTTGCAGCAATCTGGCGCATGACATGGACATCCCAGGACGCTTCCTGTACAGTTGCTGTAAGAAAGTAAATGTTTTAGGGTACAAAATACAATTTCCGCCAAGGTTTAAACAAAAATAACATGACTGTAACTTGACCTTGTTTACTGTTTGTAACTGTGCAATATTAGCATGTTTCATTTTCATAACTATTATTACCATTATCATTGGCAATAAACAGGCTAAATTAAGCTTGCAGTTAGTACAAGTTCATGACATAAAAAAATGCAAGCTAAGCAAACAGGAAGTAATTGAGACAGCCTGAAAAGAGCAACAGGAAATGATGTGACTAAAATGTAATGTAGCCGACAACACAGTGCAATGTAAGATTTCTAGATGAAGAAAGCAAAAAAAATCGGAGAGGAAAATCAAAATGGATATATGTAACATGTAACAATGAATCTGACACGTAAGACCAGCAATGTTATTTATTTGTAATTTATTATATTCATTTCTGACATTTTGTAACTTAATAAATGAATTAAACAAAATCACCAATTGTTGATTTTAACTATCCATAGTAAATAAATAAAAATATATAAAAACAAAATTTTTAGAAAAAATGTTCATAATTTCGGTTTAATTTCCTAATATTTCTTAAAATATTACTTGTTAAATTATTAAAATGGATCTACAGTGACAAAATAAATACAAACGTTATAATATATAATAACATCAAATAAATGTTAAATAATTTAAAACAAATTCTACAGTGATGTTGATTTTGACTATTTATTGTTTATAAAAATGAATATATGAAAATATAATACATGAAAACAGAATACTTTAAAATGTGCATAATTTCTGTATAATTTTCTAATATTTATTTAACCATTATTGGTTAAATAAAACTGATATCTTAATATTGAATCTACAGTGCCTAAATAAATATAATAATTATAGTACATATATAATAATAAATATATTAAAAGAAAGTTCATTTAGAATATATATAGCAATACATCTGACATATATAAGACAAGCAATGTAATTTATTAAATTAATTTACAGCATGTTAAAAATGTATTAAAAGTGTGGACTACTTAATTTATAAATAAGAATATATAAAAATCTAATATATACAATTTAAATATGTATAATGTATAATTTCATATAGAATTTTAGAATAGAATATTATTAGTCAATTAAAATAGATTTACAGTAACTGAAAAAAATATATATATATCCTACTTACATCAAACTGCGCAAGCACGGTACCGCTGGAAAGGCCATCTCTCAGCAGCTGGATGGAGGATCTCAAGCTATCGGCCTCCGAGTGGCTCTGCTCCAGACCGGATATCTCTGGAATATACTGGAAATCTGGCTCCAGATCCAACTTCTCCTGCTCCTCGTCCACGTCATAGATGGCTGAAGAAAAAGGAAGGAAAGAAAGTCCGTGTATTTTAAATTTCACATATAATTTTAACTACTAAATTTCAAATTTGGAGATCGTACCATTGGGTCTGACGAGCAGGATGAGCTCTCCTGATTGGTCCTCACAGCTGGCCTTAATTAGCATAACCACGTCATCGTGAGTGTGCTCTGAGATATCACGCCCGTTAATCAGCACCACCTGGTCGCCCTCGTTGAGGCGCGGCATACACATATCAGCCTGACAGAGGTCAAAGGTCACAGATGATAGGTTAGGGCCATTTAAATTGCAGCGAGTGATGGAAAATCAACATTTAATTCATACTGCGTAAATAACAAACTGAATTTCAAATCTTTTAGACTTCAATATTCCTGTGTAAAGGAATGAAATTGAGAATCATTCATCATCGGGCTGAGCTGCTGTTTACTGAAGCGCCTCGTGACTTTAATGAGACTCATGTCACCAGACATAAAAACACAACATCATCTGATCTGTGAGTGATGCATGAACTTACCGGAGTTCCTGGAGCCACACGGGACACAATGATGGGCATCCTCTGATCAGCGCCACCCTGTGGATGAAGAACAGATTTATTAACATATATAAATACACACATTTATAAATGCATTTTAGTAGTAAAAAACACACACACACACACACACATATATATGTATATGTGTATTATACACACACACACACACATATACATATATATGTATATGTGTATTATACACACACACACACACACATATATATATATATATATATATATATATATATATATATATATATATATATATATATATATATATATATATATATATATATATATATATATATATATATATATATATATATATATATATATATATATATATATATATATATATATATATATATATATATATATATATATATATATATATATATATATATATATATATATATATATATATATATATATATATATATATATATATATATATATATATATATATATATATATATATATATATATATATATATATATATATATATATATATATATATATATATATATATATATATATATATATATATATATATATATATATATATATATATATATATATATATATATATATATATATATATATATATATATATATATATATATA
>NW_015505342.1:363257-380757 GCF_001515645.1 Sinocyclocheilus grahami | reverse complement strand
ATAAATGAAAACTAATACAGAAAAATCGCCAATAAATTGTACTATACATTAGGTTTAACAATCTTACACAAACTATAAACTTAAACTAAAAACGCATTACATTGATTGCAATAGTTTGTGCAAACATGTTTTTCTGACTTAAACGTTAACAAAACTACAGGACTCCAATAACTAAGTGATCAAATAGAAAATAATGAAAATTGGTAACAAGTATCACAATTGATATATTGAAACATTCCTACACTTAAGACTTAAGCCCCGTTCACACCAAGAACGATAACTATAAATATAATGATAAAGATATAGTTCTAAAAATCGTTCTCAATATTAAAGAATAGCAGAGTCCACACCACAACTATAACGATAAAGGCACAGAGAAAACGATATTATTGGAATCACTTTCAGAACGATTTTTCCCAGCTGATGAATGATAAAAACATTGACAGCCAATCAGAATCAATCCTGCTATATCGAGCTCGAGAATTTAAAGCGGCAGACGAGTGTGTGCTTAGAATAAACAGACGATATCGTTAGCTGGTGTGGACGCTAATATCGTTATTTTTATAGTTATCGTTCTTGGTGTGAACGGGCCTTTACAAATGAATTTTCAAAATGAAATTTTGCGCAAACATCTTTTTACGAATGATTAACTAACCTACAGGACTCCAATAACTAGGTATTGCAAATAAATAAAAAAATAATGCAAACTGTCAATAAATGTCACTATTGATTAATTGAAGCATTCTTACACTAAATTAGTGTTGTCAAAAGACCAGGTACTTCGGTACCAAGTCGGTACTAAAAAAATGAAAACGGTACAGTACCAGGTTTTTTTAAGTACCGGTGGTACAGAGTACCCGGTCAACCCGGTTCCTGATGCGCTATCCAAAAGGTGCGCAGATGCGCTCTCTTCATAAAAGCACTGAGAAGTGGCTTAATCAAACTAACAAAACACTTTAAAGACAGACACCCGGATCAAATGAAAGAGTTCAAGCAGGTAAGTTTCATTTAAATTTTTTATATTTAGATCGTCTCAAGTGTTTCCCATACATTGATTTATTTGTGGCGCCCGCCACAATATCAAAACTGCTATAAATAGATTTTCCAAAAGGCTTTGAGTTTGTTGAATAAACATGAGCACTGCACGTGTCAAAGTCGAAACCCGCTGCGGGTGTTTTTATATCACTGTATTTCTGAAGGAAACCGACTGTCTTCAGAAAATTATGGATGTCATTTTCATTTCATCTTGCCTGCATTGCCTGAACAGCGTTTGTGAGCACAGCGCTTATTTGATTACAGCCGTTACCGGGGAAACCTCTATCTCTCCTGCTTTACAAGCGCCTCCTGCTGGCAGAGAATGAATTTGCATATATATGCCGCCACAAATAGAGTGCAAGTCTGTGGGAAACACCGCTTCTGTTATGAACAGTGTTGGGGGTAACGCATTACAAGTAACGCGAGTTACATAATCAGATTACTTTTTTCAAGTAACTAGTAAAGTAACGCATTACTTTACATAAAAAGTAACTAAGTAACGTAATTAGTTACTTTTTTATGGAGTAACGCAATATTGTAATGCATTACTTTTAAAAGTAACTTTCCCCAACACTGGTTATGAATATTATTCAATATTTTTAATTTGAATGTCAGTTTTTTTTTTTTTAGCTAACTTAGTTGTTATTCTTGGCTGAATAACTAGAAGGTTTTAAAAGCCCTTTAAAAATAATATGTACACAGTTTGGATTAAATGAAAGTATAGTCAAATTTTTAAATTAGCATGTTTTTTTGTTTTGCTTTGGTACCGAAATTTGTACTGAGATTCGTGGATTTTCACTGGTATTGGTACCAAATACTGAAATTTTGGTACCGTAACAACACTACACTAAACTATAAACGTGTGCACTAATTTGAATACGACAGTTTGCGCAAACGTTTTTTCACAAATGATTAACTAAACTACAGGACTACACTTACTAGGTGATCAAAATAAAACTTTTTTTACGCATAAACTCTAAATGTAAGAAGTCATTTTAATGTGATAATTTGCGCAAACATTTTGTTTTCCAATTTTGCACATT
This sequence comes from Sinocyclocheilus grahami, assembly GCF_001515645.1. Taxonomy (NCBI): domain Eukaryota; kingdom Metazoa; phylum Chordata; class Actinopteri; order Cypriniformes; family Cyprinidae; genus Sinocyclocheilus; species Sinocyclocheilus grahami. The sequence continues at coordinate 378,679 of NW_015505342.1, read as the reverse complement.
GTACAAGAAGAAAATGCTGGAAATAAAAGTAGCCATTTTAAACAATCATTTAAACAAAATCTAAACAGTTGTCAGCAGTACTAACTTTTAAATGTAGCAAACGTCTAAAGCTCCTACACTGAAAGAGTGTTCAGCTTTTAAAAATCTAACAATCTATATATCATATTTGCATACTGAATTGTGATTGGACCTTACTCTCTTCCAATTAGTTACATGCTGAATTTTGATGAGGCTATTCTTGCTTACAATCTAGTGAATTTTTAACTGAACTGTGATTAGTCTACCACATTTCACCTTGCAAGCACAGCCATTTCTTTTCACAATCAGGTCAGAAAAGAGATAAGAAGCAAGACTCTTTCTTTATCACTCTAATCTTTATGTAGAACATGAGAACTCCACATCAAAGTTTGAACGACACACAAGATGAACCGAAAGTGAACTGGACAGCCTAGATTTGGAAATTCTGACATTGTGAAATGAGATGGTACGATCTGAGAAAGGAAATGCGTGGTCACAGATTATTCCAATGGAAAATGGTGCTGGGTTCACCGGTGTGAATTCAATCAGTTGTGCCACCGTAACACACCGCACTGTGCCCACTGCAAAGCAGAAATGTGTGTGAAAACAGCGTCGAACCATGAACGTGTCATTTCGTCAGAGGTGTGTGGTCACATGATATTAAATCTCAGGTTGCCAGCGAGAGTGTGCGCCTAACTGTGTGGTGCTAAAAAAAGAACAACATTTTGCAGCGGAAACTTTGATGACTCAAAGTGTTTCAGTCCAGCCCTTGTGTGCTGAAAACGCATCATTGGGCAGATCCAAATCTAGAATTATGTGGTCTTTGAATACAAATATTTAAATGATCCAACTGTACACAACAACAATGAAAGTAATAATAGATAAGTGATCTATTAAACAAAGAATTTTTACAAGAAACACATAAGCAAACATTAATACAACGTGGAAGATAAACAGGTGAGTTTTAGCATCATATCATTTTGCTTACTAGCTGCACTGGGGGAAACATTCATGTGGTTTATCTTCACAATAGGCTGAAACACACTGCCTAACACCATGGTAACCACTGAGGCCAAGAAACCCAACTTGTTTGGTTGATAAAAAAAATTTAGTTATACTAGACATTGAAGAGGATGAAAGTTTGTGATAAACAGACGTATGTCTTATGTAAACATTTTTATGCATTAACTATAAATGTACACATTAAACAATCTGCAAATATTTAGCAAACTATTAACCAAATTTTAGGGCTGCAAATAGCAATAAAATTGCAAAAAATGTATAGTGAAAACATCTGAAAATGAATGTCAATTGAAAATCTGAATGTAAACTGAAATCTGAAAATGAATTGTAATTGTTTTTACACTTACATTGTAACATAAAAATTTTGTATGTAATCGTTTCCGCATTTTTTTTACGAATAATTAACAAAAAGTTAGTGTTGCAAATACTAAACCACTGAAAATGAATGTAAATATTGTTTTTACACTTACATTGTAACATTTATATTTTAAACAATTTTTGCACAAAATGTATAGTGTATATTTAAATTTTTTTGATTTACAACAAGTAAAACATACTTAAACGTAAACAAACTATAGCGTTACGCATTAAACTGCATGCAATAGTTTACGCAAATGTTTTTTTTTTTGATTAACAAAATATTAGGGCAGCAAATACTAAGCAATAAAATCATATAGAAATAAATATATTTTAAACATTTTTGTGTAAACGTAATTTTTTTTGCTTTACAGCTTTCGATTTTACACATGTACAAGAAATACTGGAGATAAAATTATCCTTTTTTTTCAATTAATCATTAAAAAATAAATAAATAAATAAACAAAGAGTAGTTAGTAGTACCAACTTTTAAAAGTTACAAATTTTACTGTAAGAATGTTCAGCATTCAAAAATATCACAAACCTAGCAATTATGTTATTGTCATATTTCCATACTGAATTGTGATTGTTTTTTTCCAGAGTTATTTAAGAGTGATAATGAGCACAGCTTCGCTTATATTGGCAAAAAGTTCAAAACTCACGGTGTCGAGTCTAGGCTGATGCTGTTGGCCTGCGTGGAGGATGCAGACTTGTGATTGGTGAACGTCTGGCATGGCGAGTCATCGATCACATGATCGACTAAGTGACCAATGGAGGACGGCCTGATTCGCGCCCCGTCTGTGGTAAACACCGAGTTACTGATGAGGAAAGAAAGAAATCAAAACCATAAATGGAGCTCTCTAACCCAATGACTGGATGAACTTGCATACGTGGGTAAGTTTGTGTGTGTTAACTCACTGATCGGGCGAGTCTGGGGGAGAACGGTTCGGCAGACTCTGAGTCTCCAGTCGGTCGTCTGAGAGGGAATTCCTGCTGACGGTCTCCCAGTCCAAGCCACTCATCAGTCTCCTGACCAGAGGCTTGCTCGGCGATCTGGAAACACATTCGATTCAGAACAGATCCATCCATTTGTAAAAATCTGAATCACTACTGCTGTGGCATTTACGTAAACCAACAAGGCACATTTGACATTACAGAACAATTACAATTGGTAATCTTCATGAACTTTATTACGATTTTTTTATCAGTGAAAACGTTGGAGATAGTGACCACTACATATACAATAGTTCACAAACAATCGTTCTTTCCTGTTATCTTCGGTTTGAACACATGCCACTCTTTTCAAAAGTCTTAGTTATCGTACAGTTTAGTAATATTGAAAAAAAAAAATTCAACATAAAAGTTATTTACAATATGTAAATGAACAAGGTACATTTTACACAATCTGAAAGTAAGTTTGCGATGAGCAAACACTAGTTTACAAACAAACAATGCATTTACTGTTACGATGTTTATTACTACTAAAAACCTTAAATGTTTTATAACAAAGTACCCTGTAACCTAAACATTTCAAATTCAAACTTGATTTCCCTAAATTTTGCGATATTTTATCGAATAAACATTTTACACATAATATTTTTTCCCAACAAAAAAGATAGCATTACACCAACACAAGTTTACAAACAGTCTTTTCGGTTACAATGTTTGTACACATGCTACATCTAAAAACTATAAATAAAATATCAAAAGGATTTTACATATCCAAACATTAGTTTACAAAGAAATTGCTCTTTTCTGCTACCTTAAGGCACTCTTAAGTAACCATACTAGATTATTTTAGTTGCACTACACAAACACTAGTTTACAAGCAAACACTCTTTCCGTTTACATTGTTCGCAGACATTCTACTTCTAAACACTTTGAATAAATTGCCCAGAAACATTCCTCAAAATTGAAAAAGGAAATCGTACTGAATTTTTATAAAAATATTTAGGAAAAAAAAAGTACCAATTTTAACTCAATCGATAATTTTTTAGAATTTACTCAAACCAAAATGGCACATTTTACACATTTTTTTTTTATTCTGTCAAACCAACAAACTATCAAGTCTAAAAACCTTGAACATCTAACAGAGTGCCCTGAAACATTCCTCAAAGGTAAAGAAAGACACATTACTGGACTTCGTACACTTTATAAATACTATGAAAAACGTTTGCATTTCAACTCATTTTGCGATATTTCTTAGCATTTACATAAACCAACATGAAACATTTTATTACCAGTGTTGGGGGTAACGCATTACAAGTAACGCGAGTTACGTAATCAGATTACTTTTTTTCAAGTAACTAGTAAAGTAACACATTACTTTTTAATTTACAAGAGAATATCTGAGTTACTTATTCATATAAGTAACACAAGTTACTTTTTTTTTTCCAATTTATTGACTGACAGCTCTCCTGTCCCCATGTTGAGAGAAATCAGAAGATGTTACTGTAGTTCTAAAATAAATATGAATATGCATTAATTCATCTCACTCACAATAAAAGAAAACACAGATTCAGTATTCCTCAAAATGAATAAAAATAATGAAACTCAGAATATGACGCAAACCTGCAATAATTAAATGTTAAACAACACAAATATCCTTTATGTATTTAATCCCATTCTATTAACCAATGTCTTTGCTTCTGCCCTTCGATGATCCAGTTCAACCGTACTAATAAGCAGAAATTACTCTAGACAAACATTTGTGTCTTTGTTTATTGCTGAAGTGTGTTGAAATTTCTTCTTCTGCATTCTACTGTATGGATGTAAATGTACTTTCCCTTCAGCCTGAGGCTTATTCATTTCGCTTTTGGTGTGAAAAGGCTTTTATATTTGCCAAAAATATAACTTTTTTGTTTTAAAAACAAACAAGCAAGCCCTGTCCAGATTTAAAAAGTAACGCAAAAGTAACGTAACGCATTACTTTCCATAAAAAGTAACTAAGTAACGCAATTAGTTACTTTTTTATGGAGTAACGCAATATCGTAATGCATTACTTTTAAAAGTAACTTTCCCCAACACTGTTTATTACAATGCCCTCTCCCCCAAAAAACACACTAAAAATTGTTAGCATTACACCAATATTGTTTACAAACACTGTTACAATGTTCGTAAACATGCTACTCCTAAAAACCATAAAGATCAAACTTATTTTTAAAAAACCTTTTTGTAAGAAAAGCATCCCAACTCGTTTACAAAGAAATTGCTCTTTTCTGTTACCCGAAGCCACTCATTAAATAACCATACTAGATTATTGTAGTTGCACTACACAAACACTAGTTTACAAACAAACACTCTTTCCTTTTATGATGTTCACTACTTCTGAAAACTTTGAATAAATTGCCCAGAGACATTCCTCAAAAGTAAAGAAAGAAATCTTAATGAATTTCATACTAATATTTAGAAATAACGCACCAATTTTAACTCAATCTTTGATTTTTATTTTTTTTTAATTTACGTAAACCAACACGGCACATTTTACACAATGTTTTGATTTATACTGTCAAACAAACATGTTTTCCTGCGACGTTTGTACACATGCTACGTTTAAAATCCCTGAACGTTCTCTTACAAAGTGCCCTGAAACATTCCTCAAAAGTGAAGAAACACATTTTACTGGATTTTGTACACTTTAGAAATACTATGAAAAACATTCCCATTTCAACTCATTCTGCGATATTTCTTAGCATTTACATGAACCGACATGCAAATAGTATTTTTTTTCAATGAAAACATCAGAAAAAGTAACAAGCGATACACCAACACTAGTTTACAGACACTCTTTCTTGTTGCGATGTTCGTACACATGCTGCACCTAAAAACCTCAAATATCTACTTTGAAATATTCCTCAAAAGCATTGTGTGAAACTTTACACGATTATCTTACACTTCACAGAGAAAAGGTTGGCGTAATAAAAAAAAAATACCTTGCAGAAGTATGATGAACCATAAACTGTAGTTTAAGTTTCAGCCTCAGCATCTTCGAAGCAAATGTCTGAGTGTGTTTTCACAAACATGTGCACGACATGTGCACGCCCTTCACAGCCGTACGCTACACAGCCCTGCATACACTTCCTGTGCTTGGGTGTCGTTCTGAGAACATCTGACCACACAATGACACACACACACACTTAACACACACACACACTTAACACCACAGGGATTGAGATGGGCAGGAGCCCTCCCATAATGCAACACACCCAAACACGTACACATAGAACGGCACATACTGTCAAATGCAGTAGATATAACCACGATAAATATTGACGTCATTGTCTATAGTGTGGCGAACCAGGGTTATTATAGTTAACTAGAACCACAACCATATAAATATATTTTTGTTACTTGAGATAAAACCTTATAAAAAGTATTACTAGTGCATTTTTACTTCACAGAGTTCCCCTGCTTATTGGTTATTAAAAAATGAGTTACCTTGCAAAAACTCTGTTCTTGTTGCCTCTTTCCTTTCCGTACTGTACAGACTGCGCCTCTGTCCGCCCACTGCAAAAAAAGCCAGAACATAGAGTCACTGCCGGCTCTCAAAACTCCATTTGTGCAAGAATCAGGAGAGATAGCTGTACAATAGATGACAAAATGACTTGCAGTCGTGACCAAAACTAAAGCAACACAACCAATACATTGCTAATAGGGGCAGGTGATATAGCTAAAATGTATATTTTTCAGCTTTTCCATTAAAATCACTATGATATTTTGATTTGTATGCATCTGCAGTTTCAAAACGTTTTATGCAGGCAAAAAAAATTAACTTACTGAACATATTTTACTTCACACTTGCTTTACTAACTAACTTTACATACTTTACCCAACATACTTCACTTACTTAACATGCTTCACTAACATTACTAACTAACTTTACTAGCTTTACACACTTTATTAGCTTTAGTTTACACACTTTGCTAACTAACTTTACCTAAATTACTACTACATACTTTACTAACTAACTTTCCTTGCTTTACTTACTCTGAAAATCCATGCCTAATTTGGTGTTTCCAGGCAAAAATGAATACAAATTGCTTGTACATCTTGAATTCAATCGTTTTATCAACTTATTTTTTTGCTAAACTTTTGAGTTTTGAACCAACTCATTGCATTAATTTAAATTCAAGGAGCAGATTTGCACGTTCCCATACTTGCAAGTTGCAAAACAAAGAGAAAATAATTTGCCATTGGTTTTCCAGTATAAAACCTTCAGCAGGGGGAACATCTAGTCCATAAACTGGAGTTTCAAAATGCCATGGCCTGCTCCTATGCCCACTACATCCCAACGAACAACACAAGAGTTCGAACTCTTCTAACGTTCTCACCTGTAGCGAAACTTGGATCCGAGGGTGAAGTACTGCAGGAAAAGGTTTCTCTCCGGAGGAACGGGCCGCTCCAGTCTGAAGAACGTGTGATGCTCCACGCAGGCCTTCCATAAGTTCTTACAAGCTCTGTAGTTCATCATGTTGAAACCCAATAAAGACTCTCTGTTCTCAGTCTGTGAAACAAAATAAGAAAATAAACAGAGAACAGACGGAAGACAAATGAGAAAACGAGTTTGGTGAGCTCAAAGTAGATTTGTGAATGATCCAGTTTAGTATGTAACAATTTCAGTTGTTACCAAGCACAATAACATTTAGCAATTTGATTCTAATTTTGTTACTACAGCAAAAGAAAATCTGAATTCAAATTTAAAAAGTTAAATATTAATTAATTAAATTGTAGTCTTCAATTATGTCTGATTTAAGTAAACCGCAGGAAATAATGAACATAATTAGATACAATAATCAAGTAAAGACAGATTAAATGAAAAGCAACACATACGTAATTTCGTACATACCAGTTCTTTTCTTAGTTGTATAAAAAACTGTTTAGATTTAAAAGATATTTTTACAATTTTCAACCTGAAACACAAAAAAGAGAGGGAAGATCAAACAAATGTAAATTTGCATCCACAAGATTTCAGTTGTGTTTATGTCAATGAAATTCCCCATTTCAATCAGATCTAAAGAGAACAGAATTGGTTTTATTATCATTGTTATTATTATTAGTAGTATTGTTGTTTGTTTTATGACCCATATGTACAGCACTTTGGTCAACTACTGTTGTTTTTAAATGTGCTTTAGAAATATAATAAACTTGAAACTAGAATTCACAGCTAAAACGACACTCACCACGGAAAGTGGTTGACTCGTACCCTGTCCTTATAGACGGAGATGCCGGCAGACAAAACTCCGATGTAAATCTCTGTGTTACAGTGGTCCTGAAATCATCAAGAGTTGGAAACCATAAGGATTCAGTTTCCACGGCAACATCAAAATCATTTTGTTTCAAAGGGCGCTTAAACTTTTGGTTTAAGAAGGGATGCTTATACTGGCAACCATTTTGATATCAGCCAATAATGTTAGATAGATTGAACAGTTAAAACAAACAACAGATCAAAAGAATGACAAAACAATATACTGGTTGAACAAATGATACCTAGAACAACATAATAGTGATGCTAGAAAATACTGCTACTGCTTTCTAATTCAAATGTTCACATTTTACGAATAGGAGTAGAAACAATTACGCCATTAAAAAATGTATATAGAAACGGCCTTATGTGCAATTTAAATGTTTATAAACAACTCTGTTTTTGTTTGAATTTTGATTAACAGACAAACTTGATTAATTACTTGATTATTAAATAAACTTTATTTTCAGTTTCGGTTTTCAGCTAAATTAAAACTTTTTGGTGTTTTGGTAAATTAATTTCGGTGCATCACTACAATATATAGAATGACCAAACAAATTGATTTATTATATCACAAAAAACGAATTATTAAATTAAAACACACTAAAAAAAAACACTAAAACACGGTCACAAACAAAACACTACAAAAAATAAAAAACACTAAAAACACATACAAAAAAAAAACATTAAAAGGAAAATAAAAACAAAAAAACTAACAAAACAAATAAAACACAAAAAAACAAACAAAACACTAAAAAACAAACAGAACAAAAAGCAGCAGCAAAAAAAAAAAAAAACATTAAAAATAAAACAAAACGCTACAAACAAAAAAAACCTCACAAAAAAGCTAAAAATAAATAAATAAATAAAACAAAAAACACAAACTAGGCAAAACATGAAAGAAAACATGGGTGCATCCCTAGGTTTAAGTGACAAAAAACATAATTCAAGGCTCTAGTGTTTGTTCACAGTACATATGAAAAGGGGAGGGGCTGACAGCGGGGTAAGATGGGCCAGTCACTCACCCGAGCATAGTGCAATTCCACGCCATACAGCTCCAGCGTCCGCGCAGCATTCAAGTAGTTAAACTCGGACTGAGCTGGTGTGAGTCCACTGCATAAGAAAGAGAGAGACTCAATCTCATGGATCCACAAACAATGAACCGCCTTGCTCCACAAATCTGCCCGTATGTGTGTGTGTGTGTGCGTGCTCAGCTGTGACCCTTTGTTCCTCCATCTCCACTGACACTCAGTTAAATATAAGAATCTTTAACACACTGGAGGATTTCATGGACAACTCTTACTTGTGCTCTTGGTGAAGTTTGGCGACCTCTTTCTCAAAATCCTGCGGTGGGTTGGGAATGAAGCTGTACTCGGAGAGGTACCCAGGCAAATGTTCGGAGTGACTGTAGTCCCCCAGCTCAGCTGAAACACAGAACAGGCCAAGAAACCATGAGTGCATGTACGTCAGTGTGAGACACGGGGCTCAATGTGTCCGTCACCCTTTCAAAGAGCCAGGCTTCCAGTTTCCTCTTGGTCTAAGAGCGCAGACTGACTCATTATGTCTGCTGGATACTCAACACAAATCAAAATTAACACCGTTAACTTTCTTAAAATAGTTTGAAAGTTATTCTCAAACTTTTTTCCAGAATAAAAATTGATGATACTGATAAGTTGATAATTTATATAAAAAATATTTCATGTTGTGGAATAAACGTAATAAAATTAACAATAATTAATATATTAAAATAATATTAATTATATATTAATAAAAAAAAAAAAACATTTCACGTCACACTATAATTTGAAGCATTAAACTATTTTAGACAATTTTCTAGAAAAAAATTATGTACCTGTGACTATTTCATTTAAAAAAAAGGAAAATATTTAGATAACTGACAACTTTATATTTAGTGTTTTATCTAATTTTTCTAAAATAAAAAAACTTAACATTAACATTAACTTAACATTTAACTTCTTAACATTATAATTTGAAGCATCAAAAATTTCTCAAAAAATAAAATAAATGTACTTGCATCTTTTTGTTTTTTCATTTGAGAAAATTGTAGAAAATTGTTTAATGCTACAAATTATAATGTTGAGATAAATCGACTTGACACTTTATTTTTATTATTTAATTTCAATATTATAATTTGAAGCATTCATTTTTTTACAATTTTCAAAAAAAACTAAACTGACAACAAAGGCACAAGTAGTGTAATCTGAAGAATGAAACAATTTTGCACATTTTTCTAAAAAAAAAAACCAACACAAAAGCAAAAAGGCGGAGAACATTTATCTAAACATTATACTGTAAATTGAAGCATTAATCAATTTTGTCAGTTTTTCTCCAAAACATTTAAACACAAAAAATTAAGTGGCAAGTATATTTATCTTAAAATTATAATTTGAAGCATTAAATTAAATAATTTAGAATTAAATAATTATGTCAGATATTCATTTAAAGGTGGGGTAAGTGATTTCTGGTAGCTAATGTTGACATTTGAAATCGCCAAAACAAACACGCCCCTACCCCAAAAGGGTCTCGCCCCTATTTTGATAGCTCCGCCCCACACATACGTACGCAACCCAGGCAACGATTAGTTCTGTGAAACAAAGCAAAACCAATGTTACACCGTGCCTACACCGGAAGCGAGTGGCGCTCATTATAACTCATTATAATCAGTGATGCCGTCTACACCATAGATATATATACATATCTATGGTCTACACTGGATGCGGCGCGGCACGACACGACAAATCCCCGACAGAAAACTGCTGCTGTGTTCTATTCATGACGTATTGACACAAATTTCAAATGATTTTCAATGGTCGCTTTGTCGCGTCCAGTGTACTAGACAGACTTTAGCTGTTGCGGCGCAGACACAGTGTTACTCACCTATCGAGAAGAAACAAAGCAACCTCGGCGTCCGATCGCAGGCCTTCAGCTCCTTGAGTTCTCTCCAGCGCTGGAAAGCTGATCCGATGTTAACACGAGTCCTACTTCTTGCCTTAAGCCTTCTTTTGTTTCCGCAAACATTTTCCTCTTTTGTTTTCTATCCGCCATCTCTATCTTTCTGTCGCTCGGCTCAGCTAATGTCCGTCCCGTGCACTGAACGCGCTCTCCTCCACATCATGAGTAGACACACCCCTTACTGCTGATTGGCTACAAGTTTGTTTTGCTATTCGGCCCGAATCAGTTTACTAAAGCGTTTTTGAAAAATCGCTTACCCCACCTTTAAACATTAAAATGAACTGTGTTATTATTAGTATTGTTACATTATTAACTTAAGTCATCACTAAATAGGTAATCTATATGAAAACTAGGCAGAAATAAGTGTGCACAACAAAATCTCAATTAACGCATTATATTTACGCGTTATATTATATTAACCTTTAAAAAAAAAATTATAAAACGATACAATAACAAAAACCTAATAAAAACAGGAAACTTATGCGATTAGTTATATAATCAAATGTGAAGCCACTAGTAAAGCACACCAGCTGTGGTGAGTGTAACATGACCGGTTACCACAACAGATTGTTAAATATGTAATAAATCTACACTAGACACATTATTCAGCCTTATTACTGGAAATGGATCAGACAGGGACAGGAAAGAGACTAAAGGCAGATCATGAACTATTTGGCAAAGCGTACAGCCTTTGTTCATCCTGTGCGGACAGTTATATCACCAGCCAAACAAACAAACAGGTCAGAGAGTTTGCAATCAGTTCCTCAAAATCGGCTTCATTCAAACTGACTTGCAAACCATCATGAATGGCAAGTAAGTACTATGATAATGCATTACAGCTTTAACATAAAAAAAGCCTGATTAACAGAAGACCTCATTACAGATTCCTCATATTTATTTGCTAATATTACCATGCTTTATAGATATTGGCACTGAAAAACCCATAGGACCGCTAATTGTGACAATAACATAAATAACCTGTAATACTTTACCCTGAACAGCATAAGAAGCCAGAAGAACTGCAGTATTTTGTGGGCAAGGGAGTCTTAAAGAGAAACAGAAATTAAAGTGTTATATAAAAATGGCTTTTGGAGGAAAAATAAACACTTTTTCATGTATAATGTATAAGCTCACCTGCCACTCAGAATATCCTGCTTCAGTTGCAAAAAGTACAAATACCTGCAACAAATAAATGTCACAAAAAAAGATAGTTAAATCTGTAATAAGCATCCAGAATGAGAAAATGTGTTATTTTTACTATTTACACAGATATAAGTTAAGTTAAATGATTATATGAATTTATATTATTATGTTATATGAATGTTATATGTCATGTGCAGTACTGGGTAGTAACTGATTATAATGTAATCTGGATTATATAATCAGATTTAAAAAATGAAGCACTTGTAATTATATTCTGTTTTAAAATGATCATAATTAGATTACAGTTACTTTTTATGGATTACATGATTAGAAAGTACAATGCATAATAGCCATGTAAATTTATTTGCAATTCATGCATCTGAATTTGGGGACAAAAGCACCACTCAGTCAATTATACCATGTATGAGATGAATTACACAAGTTACAAGACTACTATTTGTAAGGAATCTACCCAGCACAGCATACAAGTGTAGAAATGTTTTTTAAAAAAACCCTAAACTGTACCTTGTGTACTCTTCCTGTAGTTTACTAGGGTCACTCACGAAAAACTTCACTCTATATCTCAGATTATGTGGAGACAGCCCTAAAAATAAAAAAATAATTACAATCAGAACATTTTATTCTGACACAAAAAAAAAAACATTAAAATGTAAAAAAAAAATAATAATAATAATAAAAAAAAAGACTTACTTTTGAGCTGTTTTCTAATAGGTTTGTTTGGGTCCAGCCACCTCTGAAACATACACGGTCATAACCGAAATTTAGGACACTTTTTACTCAACATTTTCACGATGAACACACAAACTGCTAAAAATACCAGCTCAGCAATGTGAAAGACACCAAAACTGCTTGTCAATTCAAAACTGAACAACATCAAATGCAATGAATTAAACATTCAACTTGTTTTTATACAAGCAGGAACAGACATCAGCGTTTCAATATGTGACCTGAGAATGAACCTTCCTGTTTGTTACAGACACGGTGTGTGTAGAAACCAAAATAACTGCCAGACTGCTTCAGATTTGCTATAAATAATTAACAAGGTTCATGGGATAATATTTTTGCAGCTTCTTATCGCTCTTATGCAAAAAAAAAAATTTTTTTTCAGGTTAACATGTTGTGATCACAATTTACATTGAATGATGTTTACACCATTGTTTGATGCAACTGCATGCTGTATTTTTATATGAAAATAAACAAGCTGAGAACACTTACTGAAAAACCTTTAGTGCTTTTCTATAGTATTTAGCCTCAAATGTCAAATATACATCGGATTGGTTTCTTTAAATTATATATAAAAAAAAAAAAAATAAAATAAAAAAATTATATATATATATATTATATTATATTATATATTAACATATTATATTATGTTAAAACATAAAAAGAAAACATAAAAGACAAAACACAAACCAAATGCAAAAGAAAAACACAAAACAAAATACAAACTAATCAAAACCCTAAACTAAACCTATAATAAAAACCCAAAGCAAACCAGAACAAACCAAAGCAAATCAAATCAAACCAAAATAATCCAAACAAAACACAAACCAAACAAAAAAAACAAACAAAAACCAAACGGAACAACCAAAAGCTAAAATCAAACCAGAACAAAGCAAACCAAAAACCAAAACAAACCAAACCCAACACAACCAAAACAAAACATACCAAACCAAAAACAAGAAAAGAAAAGAGAAAAGAAAATTAAGTAATGTCTTGTTTGATAATACAATGAATGCAATGCTTAACATCTTTATTTCAGACATGGCAACCATGTTTAAGTACCGTAGTAATAACATGTTGTTGTGTTTTAAGAATTCTGATAAAACTATAGTATTTCCACAAAAACCACAGGATTTTTGTGTGCAAATACTGTATTAACAAATGAAAACTTTAGGCAGTTTTAATAGACAAACGTTTCCAAGCTAGCTTAACCTTCAGCCCAGACGATCTGTGTAGCATGTATGATCACGACAGCCATGGCCTCAGGAGACACTTCTGTCCAACCCAGGAATGTGAAGCATCTGCCTGAAACAGCCACTGTGAGCTGCACGAGGAAAACCAACCCCAGCCGCCACATCGCATAACTCCAGCCAGCCTCTATTGTACCTCACAGATGGTTGGTCTCCTGTGGTGATTCTTACCGACCTGCCATTTAGCAGACATTTTTCATCTGAGCCGATTTATTCCATACTAACAGCAGTGCTGCAGCTCAGGAGCGAAACGCTGATACAGCAAAAGTGAGACATCAGTTACTTTGCGGTTTGTGGGTCACCTCTACCTGGGATTGAACTCGCAACCTCTAGAAGATCATTATCCACCCAACTCTAAAACATATACTCACTGTTTCTGAAAGAACAGTTCAGTCAGAAACAAAAGTCCTGTCAGCATTTACACACTTTTATGTTGTTTTATGTTATCGTCTGTGGAACACAAATTAAGATACTTTGATAAATGTTCAAGCTGCTCTTTAATCTCAGGAATTCAGTCTGTTCCTCAGGCAAAGCTGTTGCATGGCTTTAGATTTTGGGTATTTTTGGAGCTTGACACCCATTATGGTAATATGGGAAAGAGCAGCCGAGACATTCAGCAAAATATCTACATTTGTGTTCCACAGAAGAAAGAAAACCATACAATTTTGGAATAGCATGTAAATGAAATATATATATATATTTTTTCATTGCTTACTGTGTTTTAAACTACCCTTTTGAGGGAGAAACAATGTACCTCAAGGAGATTTTATGTGGAACTCTTGAAGTTCTCAAAAATGTCATTCATCACAAATCTATAGGGGTGACCCCGAACAGTCGAAGATTCAATGCTTTGATAGGAGGAACCTGATTCGACTACCAATCTCACAGTTGAATATTCGCTGAGGCGTTATGATCATGCCATTTTGGCTATATGGGGGTGCTCAAATGTCTGATTTCACATAGAACTACCGGTTTTCTCCCAGAGTTAATATACTGTCTATTAAGATAATGCTGTAAATAAGAATCTGAAAAGAAAGAAGCTTTAAATAAATATTTTAGGGTGCGTGAATAAATCCAACCACCCCTTTAGATTTAAGTTTCACTTTCCATAATCCGTGACCGACAGAGCATCTTGGCGCAAGGATTTAAAACTTTAGACTTAACAAAGACTTAAATTGACACAGGCAGAGTGAAAGACTGGATTTTTTTCGATCAGGTAGGGTACAACAAGTGATTTCAAAACATTTCAGCCGGTTTATATATATTGTGTATATATTATTTATCTCGTATAAGATGCATTTGGTTGAGTTGCGCTGCAGTAAAGCGCTTCATTGTAGGGATGCACCGATATGAAAATTTTGGCCGATACCAATAACCGATAATTCTTTCTTTTTGAAAGCCGATAACCGATATGTTGGCCGATAAATCTATATCCAAATTTTTATATACTTTTTGAGAGCCTGATTACAAAAAAGGTCTCATCATTAAAAACCACATCCCGAACACTTCAACATAAGCAGCCTAGTTTGAACGGTGTACGTTTTAAAAATAATTTTACTCTCCCATTACCAAATTTAGTCATAAAAAAGTCTTACAAATAAAATAATGCATAAATAATGCAAACAAGTCATTGGACATCATTACACGTGTAAAGAATCAAAATGAATGCGCCA
>NW_015505342.1:362586-362933 GCF_001515645.1 Sinocyclocheilus grahami | reverse complement strand
AGACTACAACGAGTTACTTCCCGGGTTTGTGACATCACAAACCCAGATAAACCCCACCCTCGGGAAAAGGCAGCAAAGGGGGCGAGGCCATGCTGCGCTGCTTTAGAGAAGAGAAAACTAGAGGTGCATGTAAAAATGTGTTTTAAAAAAAAAAAATCTGTCTACTACCGATTCTAATGGATTCACAAGTTTCAAAATTAATGTTCGTTAAACATGGACGCGTGTGCAGTTGCCGTACTGTATTAAAGCTTTAATCAGGATAAAACCGTATATTAAAAGCTAACATAAGCAGTAGCATTTACAAATAACAGCATATCTAAAAGTATGAGACAACAACAAACAAAAAA
>NW_015505342.1:360153-362555 GCF_001515645.1 Sinocyclocheilus grahami | reverse complement strand
CACGATCCTCTTCAATAATATCCTCTGCTTCTCAATCGGGTTCAAACTGATAAGCGATATTAACGACGCCGTTGTTTACAATACAATCGGATCTAGAGGCGGTTTAGCCAATCACAACACACTGGGCTACCTAACCAATCAGAGCCCATCGCCTATTTCTGAGGGAGGGGCTTCATAAAAGCACGAAATGATCAGCGCATTTATCAGAGAAGGCACAGAGCGTTGTGGAATAAAGGTCAATTATGTGAAAACAAATGCGTTTTTTTTAACTAAGCATTAACACATGTTAGACTGCACCCCATAAACACAATCAAGCCTAGAAAAAAAACATTCAACCACCCATTTAATAACTATAACTGGGACTGTCATGTACATAACATTATAATGAGAACACTATTACAATAAAACGCTGTGAATTTTTAGAGTTTAGTTGCTGTGTTTCTGCACGTTGTTGCGTAAAGAACGCGTCCACAAAAGGAGTTAATTCAGAGCCGCGCAGATAGCCTATAAGTCGTAATATTAACGTTTTGTTGTATAAAAAAACGAAGCGTATTCTAAAAAAGATAATTGATGAGTTAAATCCCATTGATTAAAAACCTGCTATCAAATACTTAATTCTATTGGTCATCTTCAGCGCACGCAGCTCAAAACAGAAATGCAGATTAACTACTGTCATATATGTAACGTTATAATGAGAGCACAGTTATAAAAAAATGCTAAATAAAAACAACTGCAATCTTATCAAGTTAGTATTGAAGTACTGTTGAATTAAAGCAGAATTTTGCATTTTCTGAAGTGAATGGGAGTGGTGTTGGCCTGCTGCCAAGATCCCAGAGCGTTCTGAGTGGTTGCCAGGGCGTTGCTATGCAGCCACTAAGGCATTCTGATTGGTTTTTAGCATCTTGCTGGAAGGGTTCTGAGTGGTTGTTGTTAGATGGGCAGATGGTTTCTAATTGGCCCAAGTCCAAACAAATTCACCCTGTGACCTTCAGTGTAAATTTATGAGATGTTTTTTTGCCTGTTTTGTTATCCACCAGATGAAAATCTAAACTCTGATCACTTACAAAACACTCATTCCTCATGATTTTCAAATATGTCACACAAACAATACTGGAGTGTAATACTAAACAAAAATATGCAATAAAATTTGGCCTTCTTTAGGAAAACATCTAGACCTGAGGGTTGACTAGCTTTCTTAAAGTAATAGTTCACCAAAAAGTGAAAATGTACCCACCTTTGGACCATCCAAGACGTAGATGAGTTTGTTTCTTCATGGGAAAAGATTTGGAGAAATTTATCATCACATTAGCATTACAATGGATCCTCTGCAGTGAATGGGTGCCGCTGATAAAAACATCAAAATTATCCACAAGTAATCCACACAACTCCAGTCCATCAATGAACATCTTATGAAGCAAAATGTTGCATGTTTGTAAGAAACAAATCCATCGAGACGTTTTTAACTTCAAACAGTTGCTTCTGACTAAAATGAGTCCATAATCCATAATATTGCATAAATATGTCCATCCTCTATTGTCCTCTCACATCTAAATTCACTGACATATTTGTTTAGAACTGTTTTCACTTGTAAACGGTACTTGATTTGTGAGTATTTGATTGTTCAGACAAGAGAACATTTTCACTGGAGGAAGCAATATTACGGAATTTGACAAATTTTGGATGAATAAATCAAAAGTAGGTCAGTACACTTAAATCAAAATGCAATATGGACTAGTGTCGGTGTCAAGATTAACTTGAAGAAACTGTGACAGAAATATTTTACTGAATGTAATGATAGTACTCATACTAATAATACAATTATTACAACATTATTTTCGAAGCATATTTACCAGAAAAATTATTTACCAGAAAAATGTAAACACAGTATTTCTGATAAAAAGAAATAAACAAAATAATAATAAAGTAGTTTATTTTTTATAAAATCAATTATTTACAGATGCTTTCGATTATTAAAATATAATGAAACCATTCAAATGGAATCCAAAAAATTAATAGAAAACAGAATTTGGTAAAAAAAATAAAACTGAATTTCAGAAAAAAATTCAACTGATTTCATAGGGCCTTAATTATATTTTTGTTAAACTTTTAATAAATTGCTGTTAAATTGAGTAAGTTTCATGATTTCAATTAATTAGACATGCTTTCTGATTAATAAAATTTTATTTAACCATTAAAACAGAGTCTAGAAAATTAAATAGGAAAAAACTGAATTTGGAAAAAAATTTAATTAAATTTGGGAAAAAATAAAACGGATTTCATAGGGCCCTACATTTTAACAGGAAACAATGGTGTGAAGCTAAAAACTTCTCAATGATGGAGCTGTTTATCCCAAACAGGCAGCTTTTCACTTCTCAAGACATTAACTGATGGACTGGAGTGGT
>NW_015505342.1:358823-360061 GCF_001515645.1 Sinocyclocheilus grahami | reverse complement strand
TGAGCAAGTGATTTAGAAACAAACTCATCTACATGGAACTCATCTACTATTCCTTTAAAGAGGTTCAACACACATGAATGACCGTGTGTATACTCACATTGACTCTGAAGGCCTGTATTGTGTTGTCCAGCAGTAAAACGTTACACTCCACCTGCGCGTGCTGTCTCTCTCTGGCCTCCTCCAACGCTCCCACATCGTAAGATCTGCCAGCAGGCAACCGGAAGCGTGCGGTCATTACGGTCCCCACTCCGTCTGCAAAACACACAGAGGCTAAAGGTCACCAACAGGGTCACCTGACCAGCGCTGCACCACGGTAAACGTTATTAAGCAGTGTAAAACACACATACACACGCTAGCCCATGTGATCCTATGGCAAACATCATTCACAAACATTCGTCTGTACTCCACCTAAAAGTTCCGGTAAAAAGCTATAAAGCGAGCAGGGGAAATATGTTTAGTAGATTTGAGCTTTCAGGTTCTACTAGAAGAAACGAGAGAGTAAAAATCAAAACGCAGCACTTAGAAATTAGTCTGTCAATTGAACAAAACCCATAAAGGAAGCAGAGTTCAGGGTTGAACTACTGACTCATCCTGATTCATCCTGTAAAATTGAACTCTCAGACACACAAAGACGGAAGAATTTCTACAAATCAGAACACTATGAATCTTCCTTTGAACTCCTAGCAAAAAGAGATCCTCCCAAATTTAGTTTCGGACTGATTCTATCATCAATGATAACAGAGACACAACAAAAATGCACTTTAACATGACAATTAACGATGCTGACGTATACATGACAAGCAAAAAAGAGAAAATACCGCAAAATATTATCTATGCTAACAATGTTGATGCTAATTATGAACACTGGTAAACAGAAGCGCTTTGCTAGCAGGTTCATTAACTCCAAACACATCTTATACATATATAATTAATCGGATAAATACACAACAAATGTCATATAATTTTCTTCAGCATGGGAACGCACAATTGAACTGAAGCTAAGTTACATGCTAGTCAGAATATGCTATGAAAGTCAAGCTATGAATGTGCACTTTCTGTAACAGTGCACTAAAAAACATGCAATAAGACAGAACACAAAAAAACTATATTGCTACTAAATGTTGACACATATCAAAGTTACTATAACATGTTTGAATTTTTGGTTTAATTTTGAACTTTCTCATCAACTAAAATGTTTTTGCTGACTAATATAAATATATATATATATATATATATAT
>NW_015505342.1:342870-358813 GCF_001515645.1 Sinocyclocheilus grahami | reverse complement strand
AAAACCATACAATTTTGGAATAGCATGTAAATGAAATATATATATTTTTTTTTTCATTGCTTACTGTGTTTTAAACTACCCTTTTGAGGGAGAAACAATGTACCTCAAGGAGATTTTATGTGGAACTCTTGAAGTTCTCAAAAATGTCATTCATCACAAATCTATAGGGGTGACCCCGAACAGTCGAAGATTCGATGCTTTGATAGGAGGAACCTGATTCGACTACCAATCTCACAGTTGAATATTCGCTGAGGCGTTATGATCATGCCATTTTGGCTATATGGGGGTGCTCAAATGTCTGATTTCACATAGAACTACCGGTTTTCTCCCAGAGTTAATATACTGTCTATTAAGATAATGCTGTAAATAAGAATCTGAAAAGAAAGAAGCTTTAAATAAATATTTTAGCGTGCGTGAATAAATCCAACCACCCCTTTAGATTTAAGTTTCACTTTCCATAATCCGTGACCGACAGAGCATCTTGGCGCAAGGATTTAAAACTTTAACTACACATACACTCTTTGATATACTATATATATATATATATATATATATATATATATATATATCATTTTTCTTTTTTTTCCAGTTTCAGTTTCCAGATTTCAGTCAAATGACGTGCTTCAACTGTGTCAGCATCTATGACCAAAAATGGATGAAGAGCATAAAGAGTTCAGTTACCTAGTAACCCAAATTTGACTTCTAGTTTTGGTTTTCAGCTGAAATTAAAACATAAATTTAGTTTTCTGTGTTTTGGTAAAAATAATAATAATTTTGGCTAATCACTAAAAATTGACTAAAATGAATGAATATGACATGCCAAAATTCTGACTAAATCTAAAGGATATTATGGTCAAAAGACAAAAAGAAAGCCTAAAACTAAAAAACTGTGTACAAATTTAAAGGAACACTCCACTATTTTTGAAAATAGGCTCATTTTCCAACTCCCCTAGAGTTAAACAGTTGAGTTTTACCATTTTCGAAACCATTCAGCCGATCTCCGGGTCTGGCGGTAGCACTTTTAGCTGCAGCTTAGCATAGATCAATGAATCTGATTAGACCGTTAGCATCTCGCTCAAAAATGACCAAAGAGTTTCGATATTATTCCTATTTAAAACTTGACTCTTCTGTAGTTACATCGTGTACTAAGACCGACGGAAAATGAAAAGTTGTGATTTTCTAGGCCGATGTGGCTAGGAACTATACTCTCATTCCGGCGTAATAATCAAGGAACTTTGCTGCCGTACCATGGTTGCAGCAGACGCAATGATATTACACAGCGCTTGAAAATAGGCTAACTTCTGCCAACATAACCAACGTGACCACCTGCTTGCACAGGGCTACTGAAGAGTGCCTTCCGTTGGAAGTTACCTAGCTGGGGACTATTTTCAGGCGCTGCGTAATATCATTGCGCCTGCTGCACCCATGGTACGGCAGCAAAGTTCCTTGATTTTCCGTCTGTTTTAGTACACGATGTAACTACAGAAGAGTCAAGTTTTAATTAGGAAAAATATCGAAACTCTTTGGTCATTTTTGAGCGAGATGCTAACGGTCTAATCAGATTCATTGATCTATGCTAACCTACAGCTAAACTTGCTACCGCCAGACCCGGAGATCGGCTGAATGGATTCGAAATGGTAAAACTCAACTGTTTAACTCTAGGGGAGTTGGAAAATTAGCCTATTTTCAAAAATAGTGGAGTGTTCATTTAACTTTGGATAAGACAATCAAGACACTTCAGCTTTATGCATTTCACTCTAGAGTCTAGAGAAACTCACAGTATTATATCGGACTGCCCATTGTAAAATCTCAGACTTTATAGCACCCATTCTAAAATGGTTTAGCTTTAGACAACCCACTCTGGACTCTTAAAGCAGGATATCTACAGCCAAAGACTCTAGATTGGTTGGTGCAGAATCAAAGACCTGACAGTGTGTCTCCTACAGGATCTAAAAACTCTAATGCTTGGGACTCACTGTAGGGTCTCAGTCTCGACACAACCCAATCTAGAGTCTTTGTTTCTTGTTATTCGATAGACCCTATTCAATCACACTGCATTCATATGTGTTGTAAGCACAACCTGGGAGAAACCTACCATATCTGTCCACAGGTCATCTCACCGCGAACAGGATATGAGCTTATGTGATGTCGTATACAAAGTCTCCTTCCAAGAACACTGGCTTAACACATTCGCAGCACGTTTACTGGTGCTAAGGTCAGAGAAGAGGGCGACTAGACTACCATTCACTAGTTGTACTAAATACTTAAAGGGTACTCACTCTTGTTTAAACCTGGAACAAAAAACGAGATGCTTAAAAAAGTTACTGTTTTTGGGGTGTTTGTTTTGTATTTACAATGAAAATCAATGGGGTCCAAACAAAATCCCCAGTGGACCCCACTGACGTCCATTGTAAGGACAGAAAACTAAACATTAAGACCTTTTTCAAAATATTAGGGCTGTGCAATATATATCGAAATATCGCAAATATACATATCGCAATATGCATATCGCTACAGCTTGCAATATATGGGGCCATGAACAAAACACAAAGAGAAAATAACTCACTATTCTAAATAACTTTTATAGCTTAAATAAGAATCAGTGCATATTGAATTCATAGAGTAAATACTTAAGTGTTGTAATTTTCCTTTTTTATTATTCAGTTCCTAAACTAATGTTAAAATGACATTTTTATGTAATGCTAGAGTAAAACACACTTTCAGAAGTTGTTGTAGGGGTGCTTTCTTCTCACAAAAAGTAAAACATGTATGCTAGTTGTATTAGAATCAGAATGAGCTTTATTCACCACTTAAGTGTGCGCAAACACAAGGAATCTGTTGTGGTTTTACAGGAGCTCTTGATACATAAATACAAATAACCATACATATATATATATATATGACACAAGATAGTTATAGAAGTTCACAGAACTGACTCAGCAACAGTTGAGTAAATCTGTTTCATCTGAGCATGTGCCACTTTAAGCATTATCGTATCGCATATCGACTATCGCATTATTTAATGAGTTATCGCATATCGCATTTTTCTTCAATATCGCACAGCCCTACAAAATATCTTCTTCCGTGTTTCACAGAAGAACAAAGTCATACAGGGTTGGAATGACATGAGGGTGAATAAATGAGTTTTTACAAAGGAATAAGACAAAAATGTATCTTTTTCTTTACAATTCACCAAGCTTTCTCTTCCACTTTGAAATGGCATTTGCATCATTTATCATTCACAGTTGCAGGCGTAGTTTATTTTTACATTTTTTAGGGGTTTCTAAAAATGGACACACACAAGTTTCTTTACACATGTTCATGCTATACGAAACAAGCTCCCATAACACTAAAATGCAGCTGTGTAAACAACATGGGGTCAGAGCTCGTGACCTGTAGGAACAAACATGCGACCTTTCTGGACGGTCACAGTTGCTTATTCAAATCCCCCACCCAACTAATTACAACCATTAATCTACGACACAATATACACGGAAAGGTGCTGTCAGACAAAAGGTGCCATCAATAACAAATGCGTTTGAGCACACTTAAACTTTTGACATCCGTTTGACTAAATTTACATCAGTGTACCTTTACAAAGCAAGTCTTTCGAGACAAAAGCATCACCGTTTAGGATCTCTTCAACACTATCGTGATGATGAAGTATGAAAAGATATGACATAAAAAAGATTTTCAATCATAAGATCTCAAAAACACAAATCAAAATGCGTTTGAGCACACTTAAACTTTTGACATCCGTTTGACTAAATTTACATCAGTGTACCTTTACAAAGCAAGTCTTTCGAGACAAAAGCATCACCGTTTAGGATCTCTTCAACACTATCGTGATGAAGTATGAAAAGATATGACATAAAAAAGATTTTCAATCATAAGATCTCAAAAACACAAATCAGTCCTAAATATAACATTCACATCAGATACTTACATCAGCACAGCCTTATTTGTCCTGCGTATCTATGCAGAAAAGACAATCTCTTTGTATAACTTGCTAAACTGTGATGTGTGTGTGTGCGAGAGAGTGTGTGTGTGGTGGAACATTTCTCTTCTGTAGAAGTTTCCCCGGATGTCATCGAACACCACAAACACCGAAACACTTAAAATTTTCCACTGAGTGGGGTTCAGACCACCAACACCTCAGAAGATCTCAGACAGTGGGGTTACAAAATAAGTTTATCCTCCACCCCCCCAAAAAACTCTTTTGGTCAGCCCCCTAAACCAATATTTCCATCTTTCTCTCTAAGATGAAGCCATTATAACCTATAAAGCATCATAAGCTACAGAGGTTCTCAACTAGTGTTCTGATAAACATCAACAGATAATCCTAATGCTGAATGAGAGTAATAATATTAATAATAATATATAAAATAACAAATGAATTAAAAACTATGTAATTGTGCATAGTTAAGATTTCAAAATAAATTAATAATTTTAACTTATAATAAAAAACTATTCCCATATGTTGTGCTGTTGACGTCAAAAGCATGTGTCCAGTCACACTTTATGACATTTTACAACAAATTTACTTGGTAATATGGCCAATACTAAAGATGTATTCCCCTATTTATTCCATGCATTAGTCTGGTAAATCACATTTCTGTTGTTATTTATGCACTTACAAAACTGTCAATATTCCAATTCAGTCAAATTTTATGTCTTATTGGACGTATGCAGTTCACTGTATTTTGAACACATTTCAATGCTCAGTTTTAACAGCCCTCTACACACACCTTGGCAATAAAATCGCCATTGGCTAGTAAATTGTTTAGTTTACTCGGCAGACTGATATACTATTTAATATTGTATATATAAAAGCTTATGTTTGTAAAATGGCACAGCTTTTTAAATATCTGAAAGTACACTCTTAACATCAGTCAGTCAAGCATTATAATTATGATAATCAAGCATTATTTAATGATTGAACTTTAGTAATTAGAATTAAAACTTGGTAACTATGTATGAATGCATTTTTCTTGTTTGAACTGAACTTAGGACTGATGGTGGTGCTTAATATATTGTTGGTCATTCAGTGTTTCTGTAAAAAAAAAAAAAAAATACACTAACAATAATACTGATAAGATAATAATAATAATAATACAAAATTCCACTACTAATAACAATATAAAAAGCACTAAGGATTAATGAGCTGCTGGGTTCATGAATATTGATGACGTTGTATGTGTTCGCTCGAACAGATTTGCTGAAATCAAAACAGGGACGATAATAGGTGAGCGCCAGCCAATGAGATTGCCGTTTGCACATTAGTTCCGCCCCCTAACATATCTTATGGTTGTTCTTAAAAGCTGAAGAATTCCAAATGAACTCTGCTATTTTGACAGGAAAATAGAACAAAGAATACTGTTTACATGTAGCGTGTCAATTCTGCATGCTATGTAAGACTCTCTCTCTCTTTACATGTGTGAGAAACAGTGCTATCAGCAAAGCGACGGCGAGTCATGCGCCTTCACACTAGAGTTTACGGTACGTCAAATACAGGTATGCTACGCATCCATTGAGATGAATTGAAAAATAGCACAGATTGCTTGATGGAGAGTGAAACTCTGGTGTGCTCAGTCAGAGTGTTCGGTGACTGAAAATATACCCGTGCTAAACTTATACTTAGCCTCCAACTCACACACTGGCGAGTAAAATCTAAGAATTTATTAGCCAATGGCTAATGTTAGACATCATTTAGTCACCCAGAGTGAAGATTTAGTCGCATATGCGAGTGATTTACATTTTACAAGTTAACTTTACAAGTAAAAATTTACAAATATACAAGTAAGCTCAATGGTTTTCAACTGGTTTTGCTTCAGGATACAGATCTTTCATTGGACGTCAAGTGGCAGTCCAAAAAAGTAAATTTCAAGCCACGGTTGGACCTTACAAATGGCATTTTACAAGTAAAACTACATGCATTCTTTAAAACCCTACAAGTAATTTTTTTACAATTGTATGCATACTTACATTTTTGCTTGTAAACATCCAATGCAGATCTTGCATTTAACATCAAGCAGCAGCTCAAAACAGTACCTTATAAGGCACTGTTGAACCTTACAAGAAACACTTTACAAGTAAAACTACATGCATTCTTTAAAACCCTACAAGTAATTTTTTAACAATTGCATGCATACTTAAAATTTTCCTTGTCAATGCCAAATGCAGATCTTGCAAAGATTGTCAAGTGGCAGCCCAAGATAGTTCTTTACAAGATACTGCTGGACCTTGCGAGTAAAATTCTACAAGTAAAATTAGATGCATTCTTAAAATCCTACAAGACATTTTATGCATACTGAAAATTTTGCTTGTAAATGTCGAAAGCAAATCTGGCATTGAACATCAATTGGCAGCCCAAAGCAGACCTTACAAGATACTTCTGGACCTGATAAGTACAATTTTACAAGTAAAATTGCACACATTCCAAAAATCTTACAAGTAATTTTTGTTTTATATTTTATGCATACATAATATATTGTTTGTAAATGTCCAAAGCAAGTCTTGCATTGAATGTCAATTGGCAGCCCAAAACAGAACTTGTAAAATAATTTTGGACCTGACAAGCAAAATTGCATGCATTCTTAAAATTTTACAAGTAAATATATATTTATATATACTAAAATTATTATTATTTTTTTTACAATTGCATGCATACTTAAAATTTGTCCTGTAAATGTTGAATGCAAGATCTGCATTAGATGTCAAGTGGAAGCCTAAAACAGTACCTTACAAGATACTGTTGGACATTACAAGTAACATTTTACAAGTAAAATTGCACACTTACCTATAAAACTACAAGTATTTTTTACAATTGCATGCATACCTAAAATCTCAGTCCAGAAGAAAAACCAGTCATGAACCCCTGAGCTAGACGATGAGAAGACAAAGATGCTAAAAGCCCAACAGGCTGTCATTCATTCATTCTTTCATTCATTCACGCGACGCATCATCCATCCAAGTTACCTATTCCACCTGAACCAAAGCCAGCTTCATAGAAACATCCAACCCTACTGCAATAAAAATCACAGTTGCACAACACGTCAATTTTCTCATGAAAAAGGGCTTTGTGCACGAAACCACACATCCAGATCTGCCATTACAGTCTGTTGAAAAATGCGCACTTACACACACGCTCACACACCAGGGGGACAGAACAGGAGATGATGTCACCGACTCAACCAGGGGAGATGCGTAGTGCACAGAAAACAATTAGAACAAACCTTATGGTGATACATTGCACTAATATAAGGTCCTCTCTGGATCCAACTGTATGCAAGCAGATTATTTGCATGCAAAGGATGAGAGCGGAGGTTATGTAATGATGTGGCAGGCACAATGGGGAGCAGCTGAGATGTACAGATGTGACATAAACCTTAAATAAACACAAAAGCTCTCATGCATCTCACATGACAGCTGAAGGATCTCGAAAAGAGGCCATTGAGAGGGTTGCCAGGTATCAGAACAGAACGAAACACTATGCATGCAATCCGTGTTGCCCGGCTGCACAAATCACAGACACTGCATGCATTTTGGGCATCATATGGATGGATTATCTTGACATGCAGCAGAAATTAAACCTTGGAGGTTACATAAAGGCATATGCATGGCGTCCGAAGCAACCTGTCCCTAAAATCAGCGTGCAAGGTGAATGCACGCTTTATGCCTCTGTCTGTGCATCATGTCGGGGATCTGGAAGCTTGCATTGGCTGGTTTGGTTGCTATGCAATGGGATAAAAAAGGAAGACAGGGCATGCATGTATGTATGCATGCATGAATGAATGGTGAACCCAATACAGAAATACAACCATAAAGCATGCTTACCTTCATATACAGGTCTAGGAGAGTCCAGTGAATTGAAGATGATCTTGAATTATGATGAAAGGAGAATAGGAGGGGGGAGAGGACAAAACAGCAGCTCATCTGCAGGAAAATAACCACATTGCTGTAGATGTTCACATTACATTCAATTCAAGGGGCCTCTGGCACAGTAATAAATAATATTTCCAAAACAGGAACGCAATCCTGGCTTCTTCTCGGGTGCGGTGCATTAAATAAAAGCCTCAGACGCAATTGCAATCATCTCTGTGGCTGCTGGCCGGGTTTAGCTCTATAATCCCGCATATGTCTCTGTATTGCTGCTACTGGCTGCTGCGGCTGCAACGTGCAGCGTTAACATGGCGCAACCGCTCACGCCCCGCCTACATTCTCATAGGTCTGTCGTGGGGGGCGTGGTCGAAACGCGGGGGCGGGGCCTGGAATGCACAAATAAGTTCAGTTCTTACTCGCGAACTATTGATAGATAGATAGATAGATAGATAGATAGATTATTGTCATTTGTGTAAATTTACTTTAAAACAGGCTACATTGATAATTGTATTTTGTCAGATTAAAATGTGTGATGGAATATCATAGATATCCCACATATTTTAAAAACTAGCCTCTACATTATTAACATCACCAGCTTCTGGCCCAAGCGCTCGTGTGTGTGTTTGTAGCTCCATCTACTGGAGAGGATCTAAAGTTATACTTTAGTCTCATTTCCAAGGTGCGACCTGAATCTGCACCTCAAACACAATTCCATCACATTAACACTTTATAGACGACAGCAACTCTAGACACACGAGTCTAGAAGGTTCTAGCAGCTCCGCCGGAAGCGGCTCTAGATGACACTTAGAACACTGGAAGGGCTTCGAGAGAAAGCCTGTCTGTTACTAGGCAACCATTATGAAATCATTAGTGATTCTAGAACACATCACAGCTACAGATCAGTTTCCAGCATATTCTGCTGTAGTAAATTACATAATTTGTTTGTGTACAAATGAGCCGGAAACCAAAATGTCTCTTATCTTTAGCTGAAGGAGCGTGGGATGTGAAACATGCATATCATTTTCAGTCGAATCACAGCATCAGCCCGTCAGTTCGAAATGGATGCATTTTGATGGATTTAAAACCCATGTCAGATTTGAAATTCGATTTTTAACCCCAAAATATAATATCATGACTGTTATTAAAAAGTAGCCTTTTTTTTATATATATATTTTTTTACATCAGTTTTTTTTTGTGTTGAGAAATAGCATGGAAGTTCCTTAGGCTAGTAAATACCCTGGCACATTATTTATTTTTTAACCATGATACTGTACACTGCATCTAAAGTCCTAACAACAAGCCTGAACACTTAGCGTTGTTTATGGGTAATGTGCAGTTTATGTGTACTACATATTGATTTATATTTATATGATTTAATTTGTTATTTTTGTCCAATACAATACAGCGTGTAGTCTATTTAAAATCTGTTCCATTCCCTCTTTTAAATACCCCCTTTATACAGTTGTTGAATTATTTATTCGAAATTCTTGCAACATTTTTCATTGATTTGTCTAATAAAATGAGTAAAACGAATGTATAAATCAATATTAACATTAATACTTATGCACTCTTTGAAATAAGACTCATGCGAGGGTTTCCAAACTGAGCTCTGACAGTGGAACGTACCAAAACCGAGAGGAAGAGGGGTGTCCAACTATCTCTTTTTCACATTTAATCTTAATATTCACATCTAAAATGTTGTTTCATCCCTTTTGACAGAATAATATGTATCAAAATAATCAAAATCACAAATATATATCGTGAAGTCTTTTAAATAAGTGTGATATTTGTCAAAGAGCTGGCCGGATCCCCCTGCCAGCGCTGTAAGTCAGTGTGCACTAACAGTGAACGCTCTCGAGAGGTGTGAGGAACTGAAAACGGCTCTTCGCGCGGCCCGATTAAAAGCCACTGCATCCAGTTGTATAACAAATAGAGAAACGTTTCCGCGTGTGCATTTACTCGGTAATGTCGGCAGCAACATTTGTGGAAACGGAACCGTCTACTGGCATATGCTGTCGTCTTGTGTTAAGGTAATTTTTAATGCATATCATTAAATCTCGTTTGACAGTTAAATGCATGCTGATTACATCTATCCACAGCACAAAGGAATAACATCGCGGTTTCTATATATTAAACAAGCGTTTATTATGATAACTGGATGTTTTATATAGATGTTTTACCCGTTGAATTGTGCGTTTATGCATTATGCATGAACAGATTAAGTAAGCTTACTGGTGAATTGCAACATTAAGCAGTTGCACGCGCAAATCTCAAAATGCAAAAGACACTGTTTCCTTTTTGCCAGGAAGATGCTTTCATTGCAATGCAGCTGCATATAATAGAGAACATAGATATGCACGTACTAAGATCAAGCTTAATGGGTAATGCATCAGGCAACCCGGACAGAATGGTCAAGGTGGTGTACTGATATGCACATATCACATATCATGAGCAAATATATACAGTCAAATTATAGTCAAAAAGAAACTGTACAGTTGTGTGATGCAAAGTAGGTACAGTAGGTGACACAGTTGTTTTTACTAAAGAAAGGCCGATTAATCAACCGATTTTTTTAAAATTAAAACACTTAGCCATAACTGCACCCAATTTACACCTAGTCCATTACGAAATATTGAAATACTTACATTTTGTTTTCAGTTCATTTTAGTGAGCAATTGTAAAAAATATTTTCTTGAATATTGAGATACTCACGTTTTGTTTTCTGTTAATTTTAGTGAGCAGTTGTTGTGAAAATGTACTCACATATTTTGAAATTCAATACAAAAATAAAAAATAAATAAAATGTATATATATATATATATATACACACACAATTGCGTAAATCAAATGTAGCTTTTAAGTAAATATTTAATTAAATATTAAAAATGATAAATTATGTGAAATTATTGTGCAATTATGGAGTCCAATATTTTTACATTCAGTAAAAATACTGAAGTTTATATATATATATATAGAGAGAGAGAGAGAGAGAGAGAGAGATTATCAAATTAATCAATACTCACATTTTGTTTTCAGGTAATTTTAGTATTAACTAAAATAATTTAAATTTGAGCAATTATTGGGAAAATAAAAAATAGTTAAAAATTATTAAAATTTATACAATTATTTTATTTAAAAAACAAATATTTTAAAATGTAATATAAATATTGAACAAATTATAAATACAATTAGGTAATCAAAATGAATGTTTATCTTTTAAGGGAGTATTTAATTAAATATTTAAAAAATGTTAACATTCAAAATTGTAAAAATTAAAACATACTCAATCTTAGTTTTTTTTTTTTTTGGGATGGTGTATAAGATTGTAATATTTATATCGACAACAGCATTGTTCAAACACAATTTTTCGCAACACGAATAGCCGATTTGTTGTGTTTTAAGACTGTGGTATAAACTGGGGGAAAAAAAGGCCCAGAAACAATTTTTGCTCAAAAAAATAGCTTGTACATTTCAAAATGAATCACAAAGAAACAGTAAGTGACACACTGATTTAAACATGAAATGTATATAATAGTAGTTTGTAAAAGGGGAAGTCGTGGCTTAATGGTTAGAGAGTCGGACTCGTAACCCAAAGGTTGCGAGTTCGAGTCTCTGGTCCGGCAGGAATTGTAGGTGGGGGGAGTGAATGTACACAATGTACAGCGCTCTCGGATGGTGTATAAGATTGTAATATTTATATCGACAACAGCATTGTTCAAACACAATTTTTCGCAACACGAATAGCCGATTTGTTGTGTTTTAAGACTGTGGTATAAACTGGGGGAAAAAAGGCCCAGAAACAATTTTTGCTCAAAAAAATAGCTTGTAAATTTCAAAATGAATCACACAGAAACAGTAAGTGACACACTGATTTAAACATGAAATGTATATAATAATAGTTTGTAAAAGCACTAATTCCTAGTATGGGTAACCATACTTGGCCACATGTCACTGTAATCTCTGTATTATTTACAAATTCATAAAGTCATGTAGGAAATCACATATTGTCCAAAACGTCCTATAATATGAGTGGTACAAGGCCTGTTTTAGATCCAGGTGGTTCTGCGATCCTAAGAAGTGGAGTCATATTCCTGATGATTTGTAATATAAATATTGAACAAATTATAAATACAATTAGGTAATCAAAATGAATGTTTATCTTTTAAGGGAGTATTTAATTAAATATTTAAAAAATGTTAACATTCAAAATTGTAAAAATTAAAACATACTCAATCTTAGTTTTTTTTTTTTTTGGGATGGTGTATAAGATTGTAATATTTATATCGACAACAGCATTGTTCAAACACAATTTTTCGCAACACGAATAGCCGATTTGTTGTGTTTTAAGACTGTGGTATAAACTGGGGGAAAAAAAGGCCCAGAAACAATTTTTGCTCAAAAAAATAGCTTGTAAATTTCAAAATGAATCACACAGAAACAGTAAGTGACACACTGATTTAAACATGAAATGTATATAATAATAGTTTGTAAAAGGGGAAGTCGTGGCTTAATGGTTAGAGAGTCGGACTCGTAACCCAAAGGTTGCGAGTTCGAGTCTCTGGTCCGGCAGGAATTGTAGGTGGGGGGAGTGAATGTACACAATGTACAGCGCTCTCTCCCACCTTCAATACCGTGACTGAGGTGCCCTTGAGCAAGGCACCGAACCCCCAACTGCTCCCCGGGCGCCGCAGCAAAAATGGCTGCCCACTGCTCTGGGTGTGTGTTCACTGCTGTGTGTGTGCACTTAGGATGGGATAAATGCAGAGCACTAATTCTGAGTATGGGTAACCATACTTGGCCACATGTCACTTCACTGTGGCTCCATATGATTAAAACGAACTCCAGTAATCTCTGTATTATTCATAAAGTCATGTAGGAAATCACATATTGTCCAAAACATCCTATAATATGAGTGGTACAAGGCCTGTTTTAGATCCAGGTGGTTCTGCGATCCTAAGAAGTGGAGTCATATTTCTGATGATTTCAGAAAGGAAATCCTGAACTTCCCTGTATTGTGGCTGACAGGAAGGCGACTGGAGGAGATGTGTGATACTGACATCAGGCCTAAAGATCCAACACTTCAGGGTGTTAAAACCAGAGCTTGTGTTTGTGGTGTGGAGGTCGGGTTCTGTATTTTGGAAGTCTTCGGTGTAATTGTATTCGTCCAGGTTTAGCTCAATCTGTCTGAGTCTTTCTTGTTGTTGGCAGTTTGGAGCTGAGATCACACTGCAGAATCACAGCGTGGCAATCCTAGTGTCTCGTCTAGACCGTATTTCCTGTGTGTCTAGTTGGATGTCTGGGAAAAGCCTCGGTTTGCACACTGCTTCTTTATGCCAATGTAGAGTCCGTTAGTGACATTTCAGACGTTAAAAGTCTGTTGTTTTTTCTCTTGAAGGAGCCGCTCACTTCAGCTCACAAGTTTATTCACCCTCGTGTCGTTCTAAACTCACATTATTTCTTTTGTAAAACACAAACAGATGTTTTGAAGAATGTTCTTGTTCTTTTGTGTCAGATTTTTTTGTTCTCGACGATTCAGTGGAAAAAGAACCTTAATGATTCATTTATGAATCATACTTTTCCTGTTTTCAGGTTCGACTTACTGACTCAGTGTTTTCCTGTGATATTATTCTGTTTGAACCTGAATATTCAGAAGAACGTAATATGGATTTATTTTCTGGGATTAGATTAATATTGCTTTTCCAACCCTATGTTATTATAATTTGTTTATATTTATTAAAATGATTAATTCTATTACTGTTTATATAATTATATAATTTTTTTTAGATCTTTTAAATATTTTTACCTTATTGTTACATTATTCTTGTGTTTTATTTTACATAATAGTTATAGTAATAATAATAATTATTATTATCATGCTCAAGCATCATGTGTTTTTTTTTTTAATGCAAACCAATAAATAGTTGTTATTAATCATATTTTAATAATAACAATAATGATCACAACAATCCTAATTCAATTTTAAAATAATTATTGTTAATAATAATAATAATGATTTATTTTATAATACACGTTTATATTGCATTACTAATACATTACTCTTATTTTTATTTTGCATACTTTATTATTTTAGTATTATTTATATCATTATTGATCAATCCATTTGGTATTATTAATTGTGATTTGACAAAAATGCCAATAAAAATATTTTTTTTATTAATATTTTAATAATAACAATAATAATCACAACAGTCCTTATTAATATAATACTACTTTAATTATTAATTATTTCATTATTAATATAATTAAAACTACTAGCAGTACTACTAATTATAATAATAATAATTACTACTACGAATAATAATATATAATTTCATATTATTTTATAATATATTTTGATGTTTATTTTTTTTACATGATTCTTATTTTACATAATTTTTTTATTATTTTAATATTTATTTTGTTATTATTATCATCATCGTTATTGATAAATCCGATTGTTATTATAATTTTTTTTAATACAAATACAAACCAATAAATATTATTATAAATAATATATTAACAACAACAACAACAATTGTAATAATGATCATACTATAATTTATATAATAATAATAATTATTATTAGTATTAATAATAATAATCTTACAAAAACAAAAATGACATTGTGTGTTCTGATAACAAGAAACTCCATAAAGCCACGAGTGCAAATGTACTTTATAATACTGAATAATTTCAGCTGATTAATTAACACAGATTCATCAGAGTATGCGTTTGTACTCGTTCCTACCTCTCATCACACACCATTGTCTCTGTATTGCAGGTGTAGCTGTCTCCATGGCAACCAGCGTGGTTCCCGGGGACAACCTGCCCACATATAAGCTGGTGGTGGTGGGAGACGGAGGCGTGGGGAAGAGCGCGCTCACCATACAGTTCTTCCAGAAGATCTTCGTCCCGGACTACGACCCCACCATCGAGGACTCGTACCTCAAACACACCGAGATCGACAACCAGTGGGCCATTCTGGACGGTGAGCAGTTCAGTGCGACGCCAGTAGAGGGCAGGGCAGATCCAGAGGAGCTGAAACAAATCAAATATGTTTTATGTCAGCCTTTAGTCATTAAATACACAACACTGAATTATAAAGCAGTCATTTCTGATATGAAATATTTCTGAGCACAAAACATTCGGTAGAGTTAGAGTTAATAGTAACAATGTGGTCTATATCACAATAAATAAAACGAAATATTAAAGACATTTTAAAGACAAATATTAAAGACATAAAAGTTGTTAAGAAAAATAAATGAAAGAGAAAAATATATCAAATATTATATTATATACCACAAGCGCATTATCTTAAGTGTTATTTTGATATTATTTATATACTATTATAGTATTTATTAATATTTTGAATTGCATGCTTTTATTTTTATATTTACAGCTTTCATTTTTATTTTAGTTTAAGTTTTAGCAAGTTTATGTGCTTTGGTCATTTTTATTAGTTCAGTAATTTATTTCAGTTAGTTACTAAGGCAACATTTTTAATTTTTAGATTTTTATTTATATTTATAAACTTTTTTGTATTTTATGTCTATTAAAAATTATTTTAATATTTTCTTTTAGTTAACAATAACAACACTGATTATATTATGAATAAATAGTTTAATGTACAATACAAAGATACATCATAAGAAATAATATTTTAAAAGCTTAATTGAATACATATTTATACATTTGTCAAATATGTTACTTTTAACTTTTAATATAGTATATTAAAATACAAAAAATATTTTAATATGCTACCATGTGCAATACAAAGAGGAATCAAAAATGAAGAAATAAAATTTAAAAAAGGTTAATTTAAAACATTTATAAATTTGTCAAATATTTTACTTTTAACTTTTAATGTAATATATATAATAATAATAATAATAATTAGAGGTCGACCGATGTATCGGTTTTGCCGATTAATCGGCACCGATAGTTGATTGCTGGAACTATCGGTTATCGACAAAAATCCATGCCGATAGTTTTCCGGGTTGCGTCCATTGCTAGAGCTGCTGAGAAGGGTCTGCTGTCATTACACCGTGCGAGAGCGGCCTCT
>NW_015505342.1:340524-342344 GCF_001515645.1 Sinocyclocheilus grahami | reverse complement strand
TGCCTTTGATTTAAATAAAAGCTGCAAATGGATCCGCACGCCTCTAACTTGTCGTGACAGAAGACTTCGCCACACATGGAACCAGCAGCGATCTATCAGTTCACCGCAGAGGTTTCTGCCCAGGCCTCCATGTTAGCATCTCATCAACAGCAGCTGCAACAACTCACCTCGCTCACGGAGGAGATGGTGAGGACGCTACAAGCCCTACGCGTCACCATGCCTGAGCCCGTTCCATCACAAACGGTTCCCAGTCCCTGTCACTCATCAACCAGCTCACGTCTGGCTTTCCCCGAGAAGTTTGACAGCTCACCGGAAAGATGTAAGGGCTTTCTATTACAATGCTCCATGTTTGTAAATCTACAACCGCAGTTATACCCCACCGACGATAGTCTGGTTTCATTTGTTTGCTCTCTGTTAACTGGACGAGCGCTGGACCGGGCCACTGCTGCTTGGGAAGGGAGACGGCTGTCATTCCCATCATTTGACTGCTTTCTGAGACGTTTCCGCAAGGTTTTCGAGCATTCAGCGGGCGGAAAGGAGCCTGGTAAACAGTTACTCGCTCTGCGACAGGGACGAAGCAGGGCTGCGGATTATGCTCTCTCATTCCACACTCTCGCAGTACAGTCAGGATGGGAGGACGAACCACTTAAACTGCTGTATCGCAAGGGACTCACAGTCGAGTTACAGTCAGAGCTCGGCTGCCGTGATGAGGGGAGGACCCTCGAAGAGTTCATTGAGCTCTCCATCTGCATTGATAATCTAATGCAGGCACGAAGTGCCCCTTGCCAATTTCCTGTGTATTCTCCAGCGGCCACAGCTTCCGTTGAATCGGAACCCATGCAGATTGGTTTCACTCGCCTCACCGATGAGGAACAAAAGAGAAGAATGCGGAATCGTCTCTGTCTCTACTGCGGCCTATCCGGCCATATGAGAGCCTCCTGTCCTACCCGACCTGCCGCTCAAAGTTACGCTACAGTGAGTGCCTCTCCTGATTCCATTAAGGTTTAATGAGATTGAATCTCCTCATAATCCCATCATCCTTGGCCTGCCCTGGCTAGAAAGACACAACCCCCGGATCTCATGGACCATTAAACAGATTCTACAATGGTCTGACTCCTGCCAAGAGAATTGTTTGCTCACCAGCCTATCGCACTCCTCTCCCCGACCAGCCCAAATAACAGATGATTCACCGGTTCCGGGAATACCCTCTGAGTACCATGACCTCGCTGACACTTTCAGTAAGTCCAAGGCCTCACAACTTCCTCCTCACTGACTCAGTGACTGCGCTATCGATCTTCTTCTAGGATCAAACCCCTCTAGAGGTAGAGTTTTCCCACTATCGCAGCCAGAATCCGAGGCCATGAAGGCATATATTGAGGAGGAGCTGTCAAAGGGGTTCATTAGACCATCCACCTCACCTGTGTCAGTAGTTTCTTCTTTGTCAAGAAGAAGGAGGGAGGTCTCCGACCATGCATTGATTACCGCAGTCTCAATGAGCTGACAGTCAAATTCCGGTACCCTCTACCTCTAGTTCCAGCAGCTCTGGAACAACTTCGCACTGCGAAATATTTCACCAAGCTCGACCTTCGCAGCGCCTACAATCTAATTCGCATTCGGGAGGGAGACGAGTGGAAGACGGCTTTCTCAACAACGTCAGGGTACTATGAATACCTCGTTATGCCGTTCGGCCTGGTCAACAGTCCTTCAGTCTTCCAAGCTTTCATTAACGATGTTTTCCGGGACATGCTGAACCAGGGGTCATAGTCTATATTGATGACATATTGATCTATTCGGATACCCTGGACTCACATGTGCAGCAT
>NW_015505342.1:306197-340490 GCF_001515645.1 Sinocyclocheilus grahami | reverse complement strand
TGTAAAGGAACTCCAGCGCTTCTTGGGCTTTGCAAATTTCTATAGATGTTTCATTCGTGACTTCAGCACCATTGCAGCATCTCTCACCTCCATGTTAAAGGGAGAGAAGCGACGGCTACTTTGGTCACCATCGGCCACCAGGGCATTTCAACGGCTAAAGGAACACTTCACCATCCTGACCCTGAAGTACAGTTCTTTGTGGAGGTGGATGCATCCAACACGGGCATCTGAGCCATACTCTCTCAGCGTCAGGGTAATCCTCCCAAACTCTTTCCCTGTGCCTTCTACTCTCGGAAACTCAACTCTACGGAGCAGAAGTATGATGTAGGAGATCGGGAACTTCTAGCCATGAAAGCAGCCTTGGAGGAATGGCGTCACTGGTTGGAGGGGGCCAAACTTCCCTTTGTTGTTCTGACTGATCACCGCAACCTCGAGTACCTCAGATTGGCCAAACGACTCAATCCACGGCAGGCAAGATGGTCCCTATTTTTCACACGTTTCAATTTCAAGGTAACCTATCGTCTTGGCTCAAAGAATTCTAAGGCAGATGCTCTCTCAAGGCAGTTCGAAGCAGCTCAGATCCCTCCTTCCAAGGAACCCACAATCCCCTCTAACCTCATTCTCGCTCCTGTTCAATGGGACATTATGACAGAAATTGCAGAGGCCCAGATCAGTGAACCCCCTCCGCCAGAATATTCGCCCGATCGTACCTATGTTCCTACTAGCCTTCGTCATCGTGTGATGCAATGGGTCCATAACTCCCCCAGCGCAGGTCACCCCGGAATTACAGCCACCGTTCAACTCATCTCCAACCGGTTCTGGTGGTCCACTCTCCAGGCAGATACCATTAATTTTGTTCGTCAGTGTACCATTTGTGACATCTCCAAATCTTCCCACCAGCGCCCAACAGGTCTTCTTCAGGCACTTCCTGTTCCCCAACGGCCATGGTCACACATAGCTATAGACTTTGTCACTGATCTCCCCAGCTCAAGGAACTATACCACCATCCTAATGGTCATTGATAATTTCTCGAAGGCATGCCACCTTATACCCCTAAGTAAACTCCCCACAGCCTTTGAAACAGCAGAGGTACTCTCCGAACAGGTCTTCCGTTTTTACGGACTCCCTGAAGACATTGTCACGGACTGTGGTATCAAGGAACAGGCAGACCGTCACAGGTCAGGTTCCGCTTACACCCCAGGACAATGGGTCTGGCTCTCCACAAGAGACCTTCACCTTCGGCTCCCATGCAAGAAGTTGAGTCCCAGGTACGTGGGTCCATTTGTATATATTTAAAGATGTGCATCTTTAAGCATGACAGTTGAAATGAAATGGTAACATTTTAAAATAAGAGTCCATTTGTAGCATTAAGATTAATGAAAGCTGTGTAAGTATTGTTCCTTTTTAGAGTGTGTTAATTTGTATTTACTGTTACTATTATTATTATTTTTACTACTACTAGTAGTATGGTTCAGTACTGTTTTTGTTAATAAAGCACTATTTTAGTTTTTGTTCAGTATCAATTTTAAAACTATCAGTTAATTAATCAGTATCGGCCAGTGTGGTCCAACCTAGCTATCGGTATCGGCAAAATCCACTATCGGTCGACCTCTAATAATAATAATAATATGATACCATGTGCAATACAAACAGAGATCATAGATTAAGAAATAAGTTTTTTTAAGTTTAATTTAATACATATTTATTCATTTGTCAAATATTTTATTTTTAACTTTTAATATAATATGTTAAAATAAGAAAACATAAGAAAAATACTTTAATATAATACCCTGTAGAGTATAAAGATCAACCAAACATTAAGAAATACAATTTAAAAAGCTGAATTTAATACATATTTAGAATATATAGAATTGTATTAATGTGAAATACTCAACAAATTATCAACATAACAATGAGTGAAAGGTTTAATTTAAAAATAAGATAGTCAATAAAATAAGTAAATAGAAAAAAATAAAAATAAAATGTGACTAAATTAAGTAGATAAAAAAAACTTTGAGGGTTTGCTGTGTATATGTGTTTGTGCTTATTTTTTCCATTTAATCTTTTATTAATAATTTGATAAATATTAGAATTTTTTTTTTTACAATAATGCAAACCAGTGTTGTGTGTATAAACTGGAGTGGCGATGTCTGTATGTATGTATGTGTGTGTGTGTGTGTGTGTTTTTGTGATTTATGAGGACACATTCATATAATGACATGGGTATTACAACCAGAATGTGATTTATGAGGACATTTTGAGTGTCCCCATACTTCAAAAGGCTTATAAATCATTCAGAATTAGTTTTTTTGAGAAAGTAAAAATGTAGAAAGTTTTCTGTGAGGGGTAGGTTTAGGTGTAGGGTTGGTGTAGGGCGATAGAAAATATGGTCTGTACAGTAGAAAAACCATTACGCCTATGGAGAGTCCCCACAATTCACAAAAACAAACCTGTGTGTGTGTAGTTCTGGACACGGCGGGGCAGGAGGAGTTCAGTGCGATGAGAGAGCAGTACATGAGGACAGGAGATGGCTTTCTCATCGTGTTTTCAGTCACTGATAAAGCTAGTTTTGAACATGTGGATCGTTTCCACCAGCTGATTCTGAGAGTGAAGGACAGGTATGAACACGCATAAACACATCTGAGATGCAGACTGATATTCAGTGCGATTTATTGAGTGTTTTTATTGTGTGTGTTGCAGGGAGTCGTTTCCCATGGTTCTGGTGGCTAATAAAGTTGACCTGGTGCATTTACGCAAGATCACTAGTGAGCAGGGACGCGAGATGGCCTCCAAACACAGCGTGAGTCAAACGCCATTCTCAACACACTTAACCTATCAAAGAAATACATTCTCATTTCATGTTGACTTTTTCATTCATTTTTCTAAATTATTATTTTTATATTATACATTTATATTATTATTATTATTATTAGTCTGTCCGTATTAAATTTTTTGTTGAAATATTTTCAAATATTTTACAATAACGCAAACTACTAAGTGACAATAAGACCAGCAGTGTTTATTAAGAAAGAGTCCATTTTGATTTAATCTAGACTTTTTCATTAATTTTACTAAATGCTTATTTTTATATTATATTTATGTATTTCTTTTAATTATATTTTGTCATTATTACATTATTATTTTAATGTTTTATTATTATTATTATTTATCAGTCCATTATTATTGAACAGTCAAATGATCTTTATATATTTTTAATTATATTTTTACATTATTATTTTTATTGTTTGAATGTTCATTATTATTATCATCATTATTATTATTATTATTATTTATCGGTCCATTATTATTGAACGGTCAAATTATCTTTATATATTTTTAATAATATTTTTACATTATTATTTGTATTATTTGAATGTTTATTATTGTTATTATTGATTGGCCTATTTGTTATGTAATATTTTGTTTGATTTTTTTTGTAAATATTTTTTAAAAATTGTATAGAATAATGCAACTAATAAATAGTTCACAATAAGACCGGCAATGGTTTTTTTTTAAAGTAAATTTTGATTTCATGCTAACTTTTTCATACATTTTTCTACATTATTATTTTATATTATGTTTGTTAAATGTTCACATTATTAGTACATTATTATTTTTTTATAATTTAATTTTATTTTATTGATTGATCCATTTTATTATTTAAACTTTTATTTAATATTTTCAATTTAGCAAATATTCGTAACAATAATGCAAACCAATAAATAGTTCACAATTAGACGAGCAGTGTTTAATAAGAAATAGTCGCTTTTGATTTCATATTGACTTTTCATTCTTTTTTTTCTACATTATTATTTGTATTTTATATTAATACAATATTGTAATTATTATTATTAAATGATTAATCCATTGTGAAGAAATAGAATAATTAATGATTATTATTAGTAATAGTATTATTATTAATAATAATAAAAGATCATCTTCTACTAATTGTTGTATATTTATATCTTCCTCACAGATCACATATATTGAAACAAGTGCAAAGGATCCACCCATGAATGTAGACAAAGCGTTTGACGAGCTCGTCAGAGTGATACGGTGAGTCAAATTTGACAGATTCCCTCTACTTTGACTCTCCGTACGCTACGAAGCTATGTGTTAGCATGATCGTCTCCGTTTACAGTCAGCAGATCCCAGAACGAGGCCTGAAGAAGAAGAGGAAAGCCAAATGGCGGGCAGACAGACCTTCGGGTTCCCAGAGACTGCACTGCGTCTTACTGTGACCGCACACCCTCAATGCTCAATGCCGCGTCAATGCTGCGATGATGACTCTGTGACTCGGACTGTTAAAACACACACACAGCTATGATAATATCCAGGAACTAAAGGACACAGCTTGAATATTCCATAATTAATGACGAAATTCCCCAAAATGTGGAATTTCAGCCAATTTTCATGGGATTTTCTGGGCAGGTGAAAGCCTGGATGATCTGACAGGATTCTAGTGCTGTTCACTCACGTTATCTCTCAGAGAAAAATTCAGAGACAAACTTTCGGAGGCCTTGTTTTGTATTGTGTTTCTATATTTATTGTGCTGAATTCTATATTGTTAATTGATTGTTAATACAGCATAACGGCTTTGAAAACAACAAGGAAACAGACGGGATTCAAGTTGCACAACTGGCATTTATAGATACACTCAGAAGGAGGGGGAAATACTGGTTACCATTGTTAATCATTTGTTTTTATGAAGAAAATTAAGATATGTCAAAACAAAAGAAAAAAACGCATCGGGGTTACACACATGACACTAAAATAACATGTAAAACACATAATTAATATCACAAAGTGTGTAAAAGTTTTTACATAAAAAGTTTTATACATTTTTAATGACTTCAACAACAATTTACCATAAAAGTGCTTGTTTTGGCTTGTTAAATATAAATACAGTTTTACTACATATGGTAATGTAACATGCTGTTACCTAATTAACAGATTTTTTTCTGTTGCATTTTTTCATTAAATTTGCTATCATCAACTTGGCATTTACGT
The DNA here is from genome assembly GCF_001515645.1 of Sinocyclocheilus grahami. Lineage (NCBI taxonomy): Eukaryota > Metazoa > Chordata > Actinopteri > Cypriniformes > Cyprinidae > Sinocyclocheilus > Sinocyclocheilus grahami. The sequence goes on along the minus strand of NW_015505342.1, from coordinate 335,480 downwards.
CTCGCAATTCTGAGTTTTTGTCCTGCAAGTTTACATCTCACCATTCTAAGTTTATATCTCACCATTCTAAGTTTATATCTCGCCATTCTGAGTTTACGTCTCGCAATTCTGAGTTTACGTCTCGCAATTCTGAGTTTACGTCTCACAATTCTGAGTTTACGTCTCACAATTCTGAGTTTACGTCTCGCAATTCTAAGTTTACGTCTCACAATTCTGAGTTTACTTCTCGCAATTCTGAGTTTACATCTCACAATTCTGAATTTACGTCTCGCAATTCTAAGTTTACATCTCACAATTCTGAGTTTACTTCTCGCAATTCTGAGTTTATATCTCACAATTCTGAATTTACGTCTTGTAAGTTTACGTCTTGCAGTTCTAATTTTCTATCTTGCAATTCTGAGTTTATATCTTGAAAGTTTAAGTCTCGCAATTCTGAGTGTATATCTCGCAAGTTTAAGTCTTCCAAATCTGAGTTTACGTCTCAATTCAAAGTTTATACCTTGCAATTCAAAGTTTACTTCTCACAATTCTGAGTTTGTAACTCGCAATTCTAAGTTTATATCTCGCAATTCTGAGTTTATGTCTCGCAATTCTGAGTTCACGTCTCGCAAATCTGAGTTTACGTCTCAATTCTAAGTTTTATACCTCACAATTCTAAGTTTACTTCTCACAATTCTGAGTTTGTAACTCGCAATTCTGAGTTTGTCACAATTCTGAGTTTACGTCTCGCAATTCTGAGTTTATGTCTTGCAAGTTTAAATCTTGCAATTCTGAGTTTACGTCTTGCAAGTTTAAGTCTTGCAATTCTGAGTGTATATCGCGCAAATAAGAGTTCACGTCCCGCAAGTTTACGTCTCACAATTCTGAGTTTGTAACTCACAATTCTGAGTTTGTAACTCACAATTCTAAGTTTATATGTCACAATTCTGAGTTTACGTCTCGCAAGTTTAAATCTTGCAATTCTGAGTTTACGTCTTGCAAGTTTAAGTCTTGCAATTCTGAGTGTATATCGCGCAAATAAGAGTTCCCTACATTTTATTCTAGCTTCATGCATTCTTTTTTAAACACTTGAATGTAGATAAGTTTCATAAGTAAAAAATTAAGAAATAAACAACATTTTGAACAAAAAGCTGAAAAAAGACTATGAATTGTATTCAGAATGATAATCAAAACGTAGATAAAGTTGATCAACACCCCAAAGCTTGACAGTTATTATTACCTCTTCATTGGTCGACATTACATCAACTTTACACAGTTTTGATGCTGTTTTATGTCTGATGATCGTGTTAGATTACATGTGGAAGCATCTGTTGTTTCGGTTTCTTCTTCACTTGTGGTTTTGGAAATTCTGTACAGAAGATGTGTACTAGAGCACCCTAGATTATAACCATGAAATCACGGATTGTAGGAGCACAAGGATAGCTCAAATATATTTAGACTTTTTCTAAGTATAAGTCAAGTATACTTAAATGTCATTTTAAATATATTTCTGAGAAGTACATAAAGCCCATTTCTGAGAAGTACATAAAAAGCTGGCTAAAAGTATACTTTTCCCATTTTTAGTTTAAAAGAAGTATACTAATAGCACACTTGAATAAACTTCTTTTTCGTAAGGGTTTACGTCTCGCAATTCTGAGTTCACGTCTCGCAAGTTTAAGTCTCGCAATTCTGAGTTTACGTCTCAATTCTAAGTTTACTTCTCACAATTCTGAGTTTGTAACTCGCAATTCTAAGTTTATATATCGCAATTCTGAGTTTAAGTCTTGAAATTCGGAGTGTATATCGCGCAGATAAGAGTTTATGTCTCGCAATTCTGAGTTTATATCTCACAATTCTGAGTGTACATCCCACAACGCAGTTTACAAATGGTTGCCTTTGCACTTGCATTAAAAATCTGGTGGATATTCTTTGATTTTCCACTTAGAAATGCATGGCAAACTATGGTAACCTGGATTTGTTTATCCCAACATTAAACCACACCTCCAATGTGTGATGTGTTGCTTGTATCTATAAAAACTCAAGAAAAGTTGCTGTTCTTACATCAGCACCCCAGTGAAGATATATAATGTTATTAATCAGGATTGTAGATCAAGACTATCATGATGAAAGTTTTGAAAATGTGATGCCTGATCACAATTATGTTGCCATTAAACTGAGTCAAATCAGTAACTGCACAAAAACGTTACAGTGTTACGTTAAGATCACAGGATTGATCTCATGTTTATATTTTTTTCCGCTTGTCTTGAATGCATCGTCACTTTACTTTGAATGTGTTTTTGCTTGTTTAGAAGTTTTCATTGATGTTTTGAATGTATTGTATGTTGTTCTATACGCCAATTTTGCTTTTGATGTTTCAAGTCCAGCTTTAGTGTTTAGCATATTAAAGGAACATCGTCCTAGTAGCCCGTTTAGGCGTTTTGTGATTGTATACTGCTCTTGTTTTTTCGTGTTATTTTAAATTTACGGAGTCTGTTTTGTTTCAAAGACTGGCTGTTCTCCTTACATTTTCAGTTTTGTTTGAAACTTGGTGCAAATTTTGTGGTTCAGTTATGACTTTTTTGTTTTTACTATTGTTTTTATATAAGTAATTTATTATAATTGACATGTATTCTGTGATTATATTTGTATGAAGATCATTAAGACCAATTAAGGCCAAAAACTGCTCTGAAAAAGAAGGGATTTTTGCATCAGGAATATTGTAAGAATTTGTAAAGTGGAATATAAATATAATAAAAATCTAATAAATCAATCAGTTGTGAACTCCTTATTTTTATTTAGTTTGAATCAGCATAAATCCCATACTGCAGTTGTCTTGGTTTGGGTTTTATTTACTTATTTATTTTGCACATAGGTTAAATATAATACTTAATTTAATAATTTCTTAATAATAAGTGAATAAATAACGCTTAAATAAAATAACAGAAAATTTGGCTTTGTTATAAATAGCATACTGCTTTACCATACTGTTACTATTTCCATAGGATTTTTTTGGTATTTCATTCCAACCAGCCTTTATGTTATGCCTTTTCAGCCACAGGATAGCGCTATTTATAAGAAAACACTAGAGTTCACACAAAGTGAACACTTCAAGTTTAAGAAAAACAGCCTTATTATCCACAGCATCCTTATTCTTATGCGACCTACTTTACATGAGAGGAAATCAGTCGCTGGATATGAAACGTACTGATTTCTGCACATACTCATATTAATAATTATTATAATAGTATTAACCTCATTCACAGACAGACCCAACAATACCATGCCCAAATGCAATTAGCCAACAGAAGGAAAGCTTAAGTGTTCTTAATTGATCATAAACCATGATTATATTCGTATTGATCAAGGGTTTGCGGCACTTTCTGAATGGATTTGAGTGTGGAAAGCTAGGCTCTTGTTGTTGTGCCAGTCACACAGTCACTGTGACAAAAGCCCCCCCCCCCCAAAAAAAAACCATATCGGTCGGCTCTATAAAATACACACTGTTTCAAAAGTATAATCTCATTAATTAAATATTCTATGTGTTATATTACACTGCTCTATATTTTTGTAAATAACCTCTGTATAAGCTAATTACACATTTTGCTGTATTGCTTCGCGATCTCATTTTTTGTCAAACAAACGCAGATAATTGGCATGTTCAAGAAACAGTTAAAACCAGCCTAAGCTGGTTGGCTGGTTTTAGCTGGATATAGCTGGCCATAAGGCTGGTTTTATAGGGGTTTTGACCACTTCTTTAGCTGGTCAGGCTGGTCTTAGGTGGTCAGGCTAGGAGACCAGCTAAAACCAGCTAATTCCAGTTTAAACCAGCTAAGACTAGTCAACCATCTTAGGCTGATTTTAGCTGTTTGTTTTTGTTTTTTTCAGCAGGGGTTTCAACTGGCCTTCAGCATATTTTTTACTGTATGCTTAGCATAAACATTGATAGAAGGCTAAACGTAAATGTCTTGAGTTAAAGGAAGGAAAACAAAAATATGGCTCGAAGAAAAACACAAACCATAAAAGTTAAATGAGACATAAAGAATTTCAGGTTAAATACACAAATTTAGATTGTAACGTTTTGTATTAGTGCTCCTCTTGTACGTAAACTGTTTTCTATGTAACTGACTATTTGTCTTAGAGGAAACTTAACAGACCTTAATCTGGTAAGACGCCATATTGAATTTAAGGCGAGGCTGTGAGGGAGATCTTTAAAATAGTAGGCACTGTAAGGTCCTCCTATAATTTTCACAACTCAAAAGTTTCAGAAAAACGTTTTAACAGCTGAACAATCCATTAAACACACTGCACTTCTAGTCCTCACCTCTAGTCTTGTTTTCATGTCTTACTCTATAAACTTTTGATATTTATATATAGGCCTCTATATATCACTTGATTTGCATTTTTTGTCAAACAAACGCAGATAATTGGCATGTTCAAGAAACAGTTAAAACCAGCCTAAGCTGGTTGGCTGGTTTTAGCTGGATATAGCTGGCCATAAGGCTGGTTTTATAGGGGTTTTGACCACTTCTTTAGCTGGTCAGGCTGGTCTTAGGTGGTCAGGCTAGGAGACCAGCTAAAACCAGCTAATTCCAGTTTAAACCAGCTAAGACTAGTCAACCATCTTAGGCTGATTTTAGCTGCTTGTTTTTGTTTTTTCAGCAGGGGTTTCAACTGGCCTTCAGCATTTTTACTGTATGCTTAGCATAAACATTGATAGAAGGCTAAACGTAAATGTCTTGAGTTAAAGGAAGGAAAACAAAAATACGGCTCGAAGAAAAACACAAACCATAAAAGTTAAATGAGACATAAAGAAGTTCAGGTTAAATACACAAATTTAGATTGTAACGTTTTGTATTAGTGCTCCTCTTGTACGTAAACTGTTTTCTATGTAACTGACTATTTGTCTTAGAGGAAACTTAACAGACCTTAATCTGGTAAGACGCCATATTGAATTTAAGGCGAGGCTGTGAGGGAGATCTTTAAAATAGCAGGCACTGTAAGGTCCTCCTATAATTTTCACAACTCAAAACTTTCAGAAAAACGTTTTATCAGCTGAACAATCCATTAAACACACTGCACTTCTAGTCCTCACCTCTAGTCTTGTTTTCATGTCTTACTCTATAAACTTTTGATATTTATATATAGGCCTCTATATATCACTTGATTTTTGAATAGTTTACAGAAGAAAATTCTTGTGTAATCACCGTATGTCGTTCCAAACCTGCACACTCTTAAAGGGGTCATATGATGCGATTTAAATTTTTCCTTTCTCTTTGGAGTGTTACAAGCGCTTTGTGTATAAAGAAGATCTGTAAAGTTGCAAAGCCTAAAGTCTCTCAAATCCAAAGAGATATTCTTTATAAAAGTTAAGAGTCAGCCAAACCTACCTAAAACGGCTCGTTCTAACACGCCCCCACATGTCTACGTCACGATGTCCGGGCTGGTTACTGAGGAAATACTACAACTTTGCGCTGTCGATCACTGGATCGGCTTTCACCGTGGACGAAGCGGAGACCAGCCCGGGGTTGTCACATGTGGTTGCCGCAAGCCCCCTTCGTCGAATCCGCCGCCTCTTCTCACTCTAGCCCTCCGGCCGTTCCTCACTTTATCCCCTGACCTCTGCTCACTCTAGGCCACGGGTGTGACGCTGTGTTTCATTGTGAAAGCAAAACTACTTTGTTTGGCCTTCCAAAAATGGACACGACTAGAAATCAGTGGTTAAGTTGTATTTACAACACTGTTCCAGAACACTTCAACCCAAATATTCAGATGTGTGCAGCGCATTTTATGGAGGACTGTCTCCTGATCCTGGGAGAGTAGACTACAATGCCGGCTGTTCTGACTCAAAGACTGTAAGTACGTTTTTTATATTTAGTATAAAGAGTTTTTATATTTTATATAAAGTGAGTTTTTTGGGCAGTGTAGAGTAGGGCTTGTTGTTTGTCATTTCTCCGATCACAAATGCAGACATGGTTTTATGTTTACGCGGCGCGATGCAACGCGTAAAAAGACAGTTTAAGTCATTATAATCCATAATTATGTCCCCACTGGATGCAACGAATGCCTCTTTTATAATGGGTTTTCATGTTTTTGAATCATCGCTCCGGCCGGGACAAGGCATCAACAGTATGGTGAGGGGCGTAACATTTCTGTCTCACGCTTGAGGTATTCGGCCAATCACAACGCACTGGATAGCTGGCCAATCACAGCACACCTCGCTTTTTCAGAACGATGAGCTTTGTAAAAATCGATGCGTTTCAGAAAGGCGGGGCATAGAGGAGAAACAATAATGTACAGTATGTGGAAAATAATGTGGTTTTTTTTACTTTAAACCGCATAAACACATTTCATTACACCAAATACACAAAATACTGTACATTTTAGCAGCATCATATGACCCCTTTAAAGATGAAATATGGAAGGACAAATATCCAAACTTTTTCAGACTACTATACTGCAGCTTGCACTCACGGCGCTGCCCGTTGGTTCGGCTACATCAGAAATAAGTTTCTCAGGTATGAGGAGAATAAGAAACTGGCTCCAATCTAGCACACAGAGAACGATTTGACTGAAAATGTATCAGAATTATGAAAGAAAGATAATGGTCATCTACACAATTCTGAAAAAGAGGCGGCTTTTCTGCATATAGGCTATATTTCTTTTACTCTTTGTACAGCAGTTATTGTTCATTCTAAATGTATTTAGAATATGTGTTACATAAATACATGAAATGTAGAACATATAAAAAAAGTGCTCGTGGCTCGTCTGCCAGTCTCATGGCTGAAATAAAATTCAGCCATGAGATAAAAACACCTGCAGAAATGGAACGGTTAAGATAAGATAAAACACAGACGATAATGAAGCCATCATCGGCACGTTAACACCTGACTGGATTCTATGATGAGATATACCATGGCTAGGCAGTAGCCTACGAATTATACCTGAAAACCGTTAATTATTCTAGATAAGACTGAAAACATAATTTTTTGCACTGGTGATTGGGAAAATGTGATTTCTGCCATCCTCTGCCTGAAATAAAAAAAGAGAGAGAGAGAGATCGAGGTTCTTTTCACAGATCGTGTCAAAAAAAACTTTGCTGCCGGAACTTTTACACAAGATTTACACAAGAACAGGCATTCAGAAGGTTTCTAAAATCAATTTGACATTGCATTTTTTGTTCAACTCGACAAAGCAGGGGTCCTTGCCGAAGAGAAAGTGTTAAAAGATCGGTATATGTGAAGCCCATTAGCATGGGTTTCACCTGCTAAGCTTGTCAGTGGCTAGCCTAATAAGCACAGGAAGTGCAGGAGAAGGAAGATTAAAAGACGAGGGGGAGGTGGGACACTTTGTATTGATGCATTTGCTAATGGCGTCAGAAATTCGCAATATTAATGATGGCAGGGACATAAAAAGGTACAAGCGTAATTTGAGAAAAAGCAACATTTTGTCACCTGCTCTTACACAACGGCCATCATTAAAGTTAATAATTTTCTTTCTATGAAAAGACTTTGTGTGCATGTTCAAAAGGGCAAAGCATCAGCTGCTTTTTACAGGAGACAAATCAATATTGGCACGCGTCTGAGGACATCAATTCAACCCATCAATAGGGGCAATTGGATGGATGTGGTTTGATTTTTGCAGTTTAGGCAAGAATGTCTGCCACCAACTGATCTAAATGAAATTCAAACGCATATGATCTCCAAAAGGAGAGATAGCGGTATTGTTTCGATGAAGTATGAACTATAAAATTCCCAAGAGAAATATCTTATACGAGACATAAATTGAGACAATTGTTAAAAATAAATAACATAAAATGATAATACAATAATATCAATTTCAATTAAAAAAATAACATTGAGATGAGAAGCCAGTTGAGAGTTTTTCACAAGTTTCCAACTTCTGAGATTTTTCATATTTAATGAAATAAAACATCAAATGTATGGCTTAGATGATTTGCAAGGATTTGTCGAGAAATGTTCTGAGTTCCAAGCACAGTGTGAGACATTATTGAGACCTCATCTGAAACAACGACATGAGAATTAATATTTAAATTAATATTAATAAATATATTTTTTTCATTTATTCATATAAATAAATATAAATGTCCAGGTCTTTGAGTTTTATTTAATGGAAAAGACAGAGAAGCAAAGAAAAAAGCTTGAAGCACTAAGTTTTCATTTTCATTTAATTTATTGTAACTTTAATTTTACAGGAAAGACAGAAAAACAAATAAATGCACCTCAGCACCAACTTTTAATTTAATTCATTTAAACTTTTATTTCACAGGAATTTAAAAAAACATAATGAAAACATCATGAACATCATTATAAAAACATCTGATGAATCTCAGCACTAATTTTTAATTTAATTTATTTCACAGGAAAGACAGAATAAATTTTATTTTTTTAATTAATTAATTATAAATGCTGAATCTCAGCACCAACTTTTCTGGTTTAGATAATTTGCAAAGATTTGTTAAGAAATGTTTGACTTCATATGAAATCTCGGACTTCTGAGCACAGTTTGAGACATTCGTCACAATGACACGAGATTTTTAGGAAAATTTCAGAAGCAGGAAACTTACAAAAAATCTCTCAATTGGCTATCATTCACTCTCATTGCAGAGCTATCAATTGTTCTTTCTGGCCTGCGTAATAACCAAAATGGATGTTAATATCTATTACATCTTTTCATATATGCATATTTCACATATGTGGATTTGTAGCTTGAACTATTTTTGTCTAAAATTAATATTTCTGTGCGACTGAACAGGAGCGCTGTTGAGAAAGGTTATGTAACTGTTATCACAGTATGAACACATAACCCGACTCCCACGGGGGGTCTCAAATGGCTGTGCAGTCAATTTCAACTCGGAAGCAAGACACATTAAGAGCACCCTGGCGAAACCAATGGTAAACACTTCAGTCTATTAAGGCTTTCGACTTAATGCAGATATTCAGGTATTCACTGGGACCCGTACGAAGATCCCAGTGTCGTCAAATTTTTCAGCATGTCTTCAATAGTGTTTGTAGTTATTCAGATCCGATGTAACATTGTAACATTTTTATTGTTTGTTTCGCATATGTTTAAGTGCATTTATTACACCTTTGAATGAAACATCAATGCACAATACATTTAAAACAATTAGAGAAAAACATTCATTGATAAATCACAGTAGAAAAATAGCTTGATGTAAAATTTGTACAATCAAAACATTCATGCCAAGCAACGTCCTACTGATTTTCTTGCTAAAGGCGTAATCAAATACCTAAATCACAAAGCAGAACTCTGAACTTTGGGTCGCATTCATGAAACACGAGCGGAATTAATATTTTGTGTAAATGTATTGGTGAAAATTAACAGCACGACATTTTACACAGATGGTTTTGCAAACAATTTTACAGACATAAAACACAAGCAGAACGAATTTGTTTAAATGATTTGTAAAACCATTCGTGCATAAACTGTAACGGAACTGACAACATTTACATAAAAACATGTTTTACGAAATGAAATTCATTTCGCTTGTGTTTCGTGAATGAGTCCCGCTGTTTGATTTCACCAAACGACATCATTAAATTGCAAAAATATGACACAACTTGACACTTGGTGAAGGAAATTTTTACACATACTTACTTCACCAAACTTAACGATGTAAACAATCTTATACGGCAGTGCGATGGCGCTAATTTCCAGCAAAAAAGAGTGCAAATTTCAAAACAAATCTTTCTCCAAGGCCTAAAATAAGTGAAACCCGATGATCCCAACCAAATGTTTTTTTTCATGCATTGTACGGCCTCTTTGTTTGACTCATTTACTTTTCTTAAAGGAATAGTTTCACTGGAAAAAGCAATATTATGGATAATATTTTTTTATTTAAAAACATCATGGATTTGTTTCTTACAAACAGCTTTTTGTTTCAAAACAAATCTTTCTCCAAGGCCTAAAATAAGTGAAACCCGATGATCCCAACCAAATGTTTTTTTTCATGCATTATACGACACGTACGGCCTCTTTGTTTGACTCATTTACTTTTCTTAAAGGAATAGTTTCACTGGAAAAAGCAATATTATGGATAATATTTTTTAATTTAAAAACATCATGGATTTGTTTCTTACGAACAGCTTTTTGCTTCACAAGATGTTAATTGATAGGAGTTGTGTGGATTGCTTGTGGATTATTGTGATGTTTTTATCAGCTGTTTGGACTCTCATTCTGACGGCACCTATTCACTGCAGAGGATCCATTGTAGAGCAAGTGATGGAATGCTACATTTCTCCAAATCTGATGAAGAAGCAAACTCATCTACATCTTGAATGGGCTGAGGGTGAGTACATTTTCAGCCAATTTTCATTTTTGGGAAAAATATTCTTTTAAGACACACTTTCGGTCTTATTGTGAATCAGTGCATGTCATTCCAAAGAAAAATGTTATTTATTCTTTGATTAAAACTTACTCTTCTTCCAAGGTGAATTTCTTTTTACGCCATTTTCACTTAGACCTTTATCACTTAGCATTATTGGATAACGCTAACAAATAGCCAAATAGCTATTTAGGCACTATTTTATCAAATTTAGCTCCATTCTGGTATATAACTCCAAATTTTTACATTCCAATCAATTCCCGAAGAATAAAATCGAACGTCCTGTTTCAATTGTAAATACCTTGCATTACAGAAGTAAAATGGGTTGCAAACGGCAATTCGCGTTAAACGAAGTCTTTAAAACATTTTAAAGTTCTTCCTCGTCCTCTTGATCCAAGCTGCTGTACCTCACTGATGAAGAATCCTTCAGTGATATTTTATCAGTGCACTTGGAGATTTCCGTAGTGGTGACGTCATCAGGACAACATCTGACATCATCAGAATCCGTGTGGGATGAGCTTTGTCCGCTCTCTTCGAAACAGATGCTGAGGGCTTCCTGTCGTACGGTGATGTGGTTAACGCCTTTGAGCTTGATGTCGTCGATGTGTTTGGCCTCCTCTTCGATTTCCTCTGGAATGGAAGGCGGAAGGCTCTCGATGTCCGAGTTGCTGAAGATGTAACCAGGCAGGGTGGTGTGTATTTGCGAGCTGTGTACGAGCGAGCCGATGTTGGGCAGAGCAGTGCAGCGGTACACCCTGCTGGTGAGGAGGGCGGAACTGCGGGTCACCGAGGTCAGCTGGGACTGGACACTGGCGCCGCTGCTGTTCAAGACCGTCCCATAGCGGTAGTTGGCCAAAACAACGGGACCTTTCCAGTCAAATGCAAGAGTCCAGCGGAGCCAGGTCTTCCGGATTTCTGTCTGGACCTGGGAGAGAACAATGAAGAGCAAAAATGAATGCTGACTTTCTACAAAAACTTTGAAGGGTTGAGAGAAAATGAATAATCACTTTGAATGCGAACTTTTCTGAAGTGGCAGTATTTGAAATATGAATGCTGTTCCACCCACAATTACCTCTCCATTGCAGAAGCAGTAGATAATGGACACAAAAAATCCCTGAAAGAGAGCGAAAACAACAGTGGACAGAAAACCTCAACAACACACACAATATAATATCACAAGTGAGAGAAAGTTTCTTGCCAAACTTGTTAATTATTAATTTGGCTCTTTTCTGTACTTTTTTTTTTTTTAAACCTTTCATTTCTTGTTTGATAGTTTTATTTATTATTAAATATATTTATTATATTTTCCCCAATGTAAAAAAATAAATATATATATATTAGGGTTTGAACTACTTCTGATTTAGAACTCTAGTCGAGTCGAAGTCGACTAGTCACTGATGACGTCATTAATGAACAAATAAGTCTGGAGCTGTGATAAACACCTTGTGCACAGCTATGGCATATGACTATTGCTCCTATAACAGCTAATTTAATTTAAAACGTGCATTCTCCCGTTCAATTCCGAGCATCCAGTAATATAATCTCGCATGTCTTGTGGAGCGCTTTCAGAGTATGCATTTATTTGTCATTTGAACTGTTTGGAAACAGAGCGTAAATGTGGAAGTCCTTCAAAGATTTCTTATCCTGTTGCGCCCTCTATAGGACCAGTGACTAGTCGACGTCAAGCTTAAAGGATCATGAAGCCCCCTGTTTCAGCACTGGTTAGTTCTCACCACAGTTTTAAAAAACGCTAAAAAAGTGGGCGTGGTGCGCTGCGAGCAGAGGGGGAAGAGGGGAGACAGACAACAGCTGTAGTACAGGTCATAAACCCCACCCTCTCCATGAAAACGAATGGGACTTGAGTCAAAATAAAAAAATTAATTATACTTCCAATACAATTTTCCAAAAGATGGTTTTGGTCATTTAAGGTAGTTGTTATCATGCTTATACATGTTCAATTGTTCGTTTTTGTGATAAGTTTGATTTTAGCTAGTAATTTGATGCTATAAAAACGGGGCATGTCATTATGGTTGATTGGGTCTGCGGGAGTTTGATACCACGGCTCCACCTCACGACACGACTGCGCAGACTCTGGCTCCAAATGACATCATTTATGCAAGATGGCAGCGGCCATACTGAGATGCTTTGGCTTCACTTTTATATAGTGAAAGGAATAGGAGATGCGTCGTCCATCTTTATTTTACAGTCTATGGTTCAGACAGATTCATTTAGATCCCATCGAGTTAAAAACAAATAAATGCACAGCCATTTGCACTCTGTATCGAAAACATACATGAACATGCTGTTGCACCTCTGATAACTTTTTAAGGCTTATTCTGCGGCGATTATATAAGCCTTTTGACGGGTTGTGTCATGATGCTGTAAAAACGGTTATACCAAAGACTAGAATACCCAAGACATGTCACTCGTATAGTTTTCAATGGGGAAAAATGCAACGCTCAATATGGCCACTAAATCGCAGAAAGCACCGTCTTCTGAATGAAAGAGCCCATCGCTAATCGGTAAAGTCAACTGCAGCTGCCGTTAGAAGTCCCGGTTGCTATATAAACAGTCAGTGTTCTGAGACGTGCTCTTAGGACTGCGCATGCGCACTGGCTGATCTAGCCTGAAAAATAAGCTTTTTATAACGCTATTTGAGCAAAAGAAACAACATTTATGACACAGTTGTTGTCAGATTTCTTTGGTGATGTCAAATACGAAATTTAATCCTCTACAGTATGATTTTTCCATCCAGCTAGGTTCTTCTACAATTACCCCATCAACTTCGGTCAGAAATCTTGGTGTAACTTTTGATAACCAGCTGACCTTCAAAGACCACATTGCAAAGACCGCTCGATCTTGCAGGTTTGCATTGCACAACATCAGAAAGATCAGGCCCTTTCTAACGGAGCATGCTGCACAACTTCTTGTCCAGGCCCTTGTCATCTCTAGGCTGGACTACTGCAATGCTCTTCTGGCTGGACTCCCATCAAGCACAATCAAACCTCTACAAATGATTCAGAATGCAGCGGCACGACTGGTCTTCAACGAGCCCAAAAGAGCCCATGTTACACCTCTCTTCATCTCCTTGCACTGGCTACCGGTTGCGGCCCGAATCAAGTTCAAGACATTGATGCTTGCATATAGAACAGCCACAGGCTCAGCACCCGCCTACTTCCACTCACTACTACGAATTTACATCCCCTCCAGAAGTCTGAGATCCGCTAGTGAGTGACGCCTCGTGGTACCATCACAGAGAGGCTCAAAATCACTTTCCAGAACATTCTCATTCACCACTCCTGGCTGGTGGAACGATCTTCCCACCCCTATCCGGAATGCTGAATCCCTGACAATTTTCAAGCGACAGCTGAAAACTCATCTCTTTCGAAGCTACTTGACTTCATCATAAAAAAAAATAAAAAATAAATAAAATAAAAAACCTCTCTTTATTTATTCCTTCTCTTTCTAGCTTGTACTTATTTGAACAATGTCTAAGAACTTGGTATTACAACCACTTCTTGTGTCTGTTTGCCTCTCTTAAGAAGAATCGCTTTATGTATCCCCCAATTGTAAGTCGCTTTGGATAAAAGCGTCTGCTAAATGACTAAATGTAAATGTAAATGTAAATGTAAATGTAAATGTAATCCTAAACTTAGTGAACAGTTTTGGAGAATTTGATGTTTCCCCATACAAAGAGATAGGAGCTGCACTTGCATGCACGAGAGGTGTTTCAAAGATGGCCGCCGAGTGACATGACTTGTCTTAAAGAGACTTTGGTTATGCCGAACTCTTATTAAAAAAGCAAAAACAAACACTCTCCTTCGATTCATGAACGTTTCTCTCAGATAATGTACGCGATCTCACAATCTGAAGAGTCTGTCATAGCAAATCAACACATGTCTCATGAATAATTTAATAGACACCGATGCGTCATCGATGTACTATAGTCCATTGCCGTGTCAACAAATTGTGACGTCAACACGATGTAGATTTTAAACTCGGAAGATGAAAATTGCGCAAAATTTTCTCCATTAGTTAAAATTATCGGATGCTAACATTGTCTTCTATGATGTGCAACACAAACTCCTCTGCTAAAATCTCAGAAAAAGTAGTCTGGGGTTTCATGACCCTTTAAAGCGTCATGGCAGAGCATTGAAGTTGACTAGTCGACTAGTCGGTGCAACCCCTAATATATATACAGTGGGTACGGAAAGTATTCAATATATATATATATATATATATATATATATATATATATATATATATATATATATATTAGTATTATGGTGATATTAGCAATATTTATACTTATAAAATCATAAATATTAATCTTGTTGGCTTTTATTTTAGAGGAAAGACGTCTGATGGATCTCATCATCAACTTTTAATTTAACTTATTTAATTTAAATGTATTTTAACTTTTCACTTTATTTATTTAAAGCTTTTATTTCACAGTAACGACAGAAAATCAAAGAATGAAAGCTTTTGCTGCACCTCACCACCAACTATCTAAATAGTTTAAATTAATTTATTATAACTTAAATTTTACAGGAAAGACAGAGAAGCAAAGAAAAAAGCATCTCAGCATCAGCTTTTAATTTTTTGTAATTTATTTGAGCTTTTATTTCACAGGACAGACAGAAAAACAAAGAAAAGACACACACCAGCACCAACTTTAAATTTAACAGATTTTTAAAAATGTATTTTAACTTGTATTTCAGAGGCAGAAAATCAAAGAAGAAAAGCTTCTGAAACACCTCAGCACCAATTTTTTATTTATTTAAATTACATTTATTTTAACTGAAAACCAACAAAAGTAAACGCTTCTGATGAACTTCAGCACCAATTGTAAAATTTCATTTTATTTTAACTTTTATTTCACACTAAAGACAGAAAACCAAAGACCAAAAAGCTTCGATGCACCTCAGCACAAACTTTTAATTTTAGTTTAGCTTTTTATCTATTCAATTATTTCATTGTTTTTTTATTGTCTCCCATAATTTATTTCCTGTGTGCTGTTATTCATTTCCCACCGTCTACAGATAAGCTGCAAAACGCTTCCGAAAAATGAAAACAGTTATTTATCACGCCAGCAGAGCAAATTAAACCAAAATGCAAAGGGACACATCATTATACTAAATTTTATCACATCACATTAGTGAGTATTTATTGAGAGGGGAAACAGTAAGTCACCTGGAATGAGTTGAAGAAGAGTTCACAGTACATGCGCAGCTCCCAGCCGACACCTGTGAATGTGTGCGGCATTCCCACAAACACGATGTAGTGGACACCGAAAACAAGAACCAGAACCAACGTGGACTTAGCCAGCTTCCTGTACACACACAGATACATTTTCTGTCTGTAAATATTTTAATATTACACCACACTTTATTCACAATGATTAAATCCACATCTATATAAAGAAATAATTAACACGTGGCTCTTACAAACAGGCTACTTCAAATTGTAAGGTTAGTTGAGAATTAAGCAATCAGCAATTTTTTTTCCCACCTAGCAACCCCCCAAAACAACCACCCAGAACACCATAGCAGCCTAGGGTGGCACTCAGAACACCCTAGAAACAACCCCAAAACACCATACCAACCACTCAGAACACCACAAAAACCACCAGAACACCATTGAAAACAGTCAGAACACTATGGGAACCTTGTACACCTCAATACCACCCAGAATACCATAGCAACCCCTCAGAACACCCCAAAAACTACTCAGAACACTGTAGCATCCACTCAGAACACCCCGAAAATACTCAGAACACTATAGCATCCGCATCCACTCAGAACACCCCAAAAACTACCAGAACACCATTGAAAACAGTCAGAACACTATAGGAACTTTGTACACCTAAATACCACCCAGAACACCATAGCAACCCCTCAGAACACACCAAAAACTACTCAGAACACCCCCAAAACTACTCAGAACAATATAGCATCCACTCAGAACACCCCAAAACTACTCAGAATACTATAGCATCCGCATTCACTCAGAACATCCCAAAAACTACTCAGAACACTGTTGCATCCACTCAGAACACCCCAAAAATACTCAGAACACTATAGCATCCGCATTCACTCAGAACAGCCCAAAAACTACTCAGAACACCAAAGCGTCCACTCAGAACACCCCAAAAATTACTCAGAACACTATAGCATCCACTCAGAACACCCCAAAACTACTCAGAACTATAGCATCCGCATCCACTCAGAACACCCCAAAAACTACTCAGAACACTATAACATCCGCATCCACTCAGAACACCCCAAAAACTACTCAGAACACTGTAGCATCCACTCAGAACACCCCAAAAACTACTCAGAACACTGTAGCATCCACTCAGAACACCCCAAAAACTACTCAGAACACTGTAGCATCCACTCAGAACACCCCAAAAACTACTCAGAACTATAGCATCCGCATCCACTCAGAGCACCCCAAAAAATACTCAGAACACTATAGCATCCACTCAGAACACCCCAAAAAATACTCAGAACACCCTAAAAAGCCAGAACACTGAACACTGTAGCATCCACTCAGAGTCAGAACACCCTAGAAACCACCCAAAACACCCTAAAAACCACCAGAACACAATATAAACCATTCAGAACACCCTAGCAACCACCCACAAACACAATGTAGTGGATGCCAAAACCAGAACACATTTTCCTATCCTTATTTTCAACCTTACCATGCAATGTAATTGTTATACTACGGTACTTTGAAATATACCACGGTATTTACATGGGACACCAAAAATATCATGATTTTACTGTGGTTTTAGACTTCACACCAAGCAAAAGTGATAGAAAGCAGCCTCTGTCTCGATGCTGAGAGACTGAAATTGAAATAAGAGCGAGACACTGAGAGTGAGACTCAACATCTCTCTAAAGGCTGATTATTACATTACAGGCCAGAAAATTTGAAAAGCTGAGTTGAATTTTGAGTTGGCAGCATTTGGATCCTCAAATAAAGTGTCACAGAAGCAGAGGAGCCCAGCACTGAGCTCAAATCACATGGAAATCGCTTAATTACTTCAAGTTCAGAGCATAAGTCCGACTCTCATTAAGAGTAAAATGCGACTGTGTCCGTTCATCCGTAACGTCTTTAATGGCATTCATTGCCTGGATTAAATTTCTCTCGAGGTTATCAAACCCCTGTAGGTTTAAAACACTCTCAGCAGCAGTTCTAACACTTTCACACATGATTTAGGATATATTACCTATTAAGCGAGTTGAGCCATAAATTTGGTTTTATCTTTACAAATAGTCTTTGTCTTTGGACCAAAATATAGTGTCTTAAACAAGAATAAAATAGTGTTAATTAATATTTTTTTTGTTGGTAAAGCTAAAATGGCAATTTGGCTGACAAGAAAGAATAAAACACTCCTTAATGGGGGTATTGATCCTTTACAGATGTTTAAAGTGCCCCTATTATGCCATTTTTAAGGTTGCTAATATTGTTTTATGAGTCTCCTAAAACAGGTTTACATGCATGCAAGGTCAAAAAACATGCTCATTTTCTCAGAAAATAGATTTAATTTTAGCTAATTTCTAAATGATTCGCAAACGACTCGTGCGAAGAAGTTCAAAGAATCAGTCTCTAAACACCTCCTTTCCGTGAGCCCTCACTGCTGTGATTGGTCAGATGGCGCAGTCCTTTGTGATTGGTCCAGAGCCGTAGAGAGATCGGCTCTGGATTGGTCTACCGCGTACAGCACGTGCCGGAAACGAAACGCCCATTGCCATGACGGAATTTTTTTCGATACCGGTGCCAAATCGATACTTTTAAAACAGTTCAGGTGCCTAAACGATGCCTGAACCGATACTTATTAAAATAAATAAATAAAAATTCCACAAAAATTATGGATTGGCCATTAGCACTATAAACACATGATGTCTGTTTCATTCATACTGGACGCCAGAAGGCGCTCTCACACAGAAAATCCACATATCCAGTCACAGAAGTAGCGGAACTCATGACCCTCCAGGAAATCCCTAATATGGACAAAGGCATCGCTATTATAGCTGTACCCGAGTAAACGGAACATATAAACGTTTTGAATGATAAAACAAAGACAATAAACACTCGACTGCGACAATATAGTTTATCTGTGTTATTCAAGCCATCTCTGGTATTTTCATAATAATTAAGTATATTTATAATCTATTGCTAATCAATGTATTCTTTTTAATGTAGCATATGGAACATATTTTCTGCCTCATTCTGTGACAAGAAGCCACATCAGATCACAAAAGGAAGCATTTGACTGGTGTTGTGGAGTAAAAAGGTTATAATGTTCTCTTTTGTTGGACAGCAGGTTTAGAAATGTGAATACAAGGGAGGTTAAGCTTTAGGCATTTTAATTTAAGCATGTTTAGCTTAGTTAACGGAAGGCTACCTGCTGCCATCAGAGCAAGTGTAATTACTGCATTCACGCGCTCCTCGGATGCTCTCATTTCCCGAGCTGTGCTTTTAAGTCGGAATGTGAAAACAACATGGACACTCTCGTTACTTCAAAGATTTGTTGGATTTGTATTATTAGAGCTTTCCGACTTGAGTTCATGGGGCATTTTCTCAGTCGGGAAATTATTTTGTGCCGGAGATGATGCTTCTTACGTCTGTTTCGGAGAACCAGAGGACAAATATTTCAATCGATCGCTCAGGCATGGCACCGAAATGAGCCACCGAAATCTGCATTCTGACTTGGCTCTAGTACATACCGTTCTAGTACATACGGTTTCGGTACCCAACCCTAGTGGTAATTGTACAAATTTATTCTCACAGCGTAGGATGCAGCGTCTTCTCGACATGATGTTAACCACACGGAAATTTTACTATTTGTGGGCGGGCAAGGTGGCAACGTAGAACGTGGACAGACAATATGCAAATATGTTACTTCGTGACGTAGAGCCGTAACAGAATACGATTCGAATTCCTGACGACTCGTTTAGGCGATTGCGAGCCGACTTTTTTTTTTTTGATAGACAATAACTTTATGTATCGTGCACTGTCGACTTCACAACTTTGCAGATCGTTTATGTTCACATACAGCTGCATGACACACTGCATGAAAGGTAATATTCGAAAAGGCATAATAGGGGCACTTTATGGCTTTGGTAAAAAGAGGATTAATTTTGGAGTATAAGTTCTATTTTTCTTTGTGGGGTACTGAAAGTATTTTATGTCAACCCTGTGAAGAAAGAGGTAATGGAATTGATTTTTATGCATATGTGTATATATAGCCTTAATATGTATACGTAGGCAGTCTAAATGCATTTATAATATGTATCTATATGTATATTTATAACTGTTTGTAAATAAGAGTTTTAAAAGTCTCTCTGTATTTCTCTCACTCAGCCTTTCAAAGCTTTTCCACCCTCTGGAAAATTACAGTCGTCTCCTGGATATCTCAGCAATGATGTCCAATCACTCCACCGTGCCGAAAACAACCACAAGAACACAGGCAAACCTAATCCAGTCACAGCACGACATAACAATAAATTCATGCACTAACCTGTACTGTTTATGCGTGTCGTAACGCCCCGCATTCGTTTCTCGGATCTTCGTGGCCAGAACACGTACGATATTTACAAAAAGAAAAAAATTCAGCTGCAAGAAAGAAGGAAACAAGGATTTGTTTAAAATGATGTTGTTTCATAATTCATTTGACTAAAGGGTCAAACACATTCGATAAAGATGTAAAATAAAAAATAATATATGTTTATAATATACATAATCAAAAATACTATTTATTAAACAATACTAATACTATTAAGACACATATATATATATATAGCTTTTTTTAAATACATTACATATATAAAATAAAAATATCTCAAAATATATTTTATATATATTACATTATTAAAATTACATAATATTATATTTTACATAATATATTTAAAATAATTTTCCCGTTGGACAACATAATCTCCATTAAAAATGTGGACAGTCTAAAAATAATGAAATAATAATCAATTAATAAATATGACAGTCCCTCAGACAGTCCCTTCTATAATTACACAATTTTAGTAATATTTTTTTTAATTACTGAGATAGAATTAGAGGAAGAAAACAAATAGGTAAATATTACCTTTGAAAAGAAATGTTTTATTGTTGTGTCGTTTTCCAGTCAAGCTGTTATTTTGTCAAATTGGGCAAAAAGTGTGAAAATATTATTGAATTGTTTGTGTTTAGGGACAGCTATAAAATAACAATTAGCAGGACAATTAAGCAATTTTATTCCAAAAGTGTTTAAAATGCAATTCCCACTCTAGACATTAATCGAGATGTGGCGGAAATGACAAAATTCTCCTTTTGGACAATTTTAATAAATCAGTGCGAGTGAGAAAAAGTGCAAAAAGTTCCCTAGTTTAACTGATAAAATACTCATTTCATTCTGCTTATATTTTTCCGCTTGGGAATTATTCTGTCAATGCGTGATGAGCTTCTTTCGCATCTGAGCCGTGAAAGTTCCAACAGGTTTACATATTCCGCTTAACTCTATTTAGACATCATAATCAATACACCATAGAAATTGTTAGTCATGAGCGCTTGTGCGCAAATTCATCCACGTGTGTTAAGTCCTAATTTATATAGATTTATATGTTTTGCTGACAGGCAGCAAGGACAAAAAAACATTTGCATTTCTGTCGCATAATTACAGCTCTCCTGGTGCACAACGGTCCAGATGTTCTTGAAATGGGAGCTCCATTACTATGGGAAGCGCTCATGCTCGGCAAAGCTGATAATTAACAGCATAATTTTTCCATCTGCCCATTCCGCAGATAAATATATGCATGCAACCGCTAACTGGTCAATCACATTCAGTCGCATCACGTCTGGATTATGGGACTTTGACAAGCTCTTTCAGCGCGTATCATGTTCAGAGCACGGGGTCGAATTCGGGGTTAATGGGAAGACAGCTGCATCTCTTAACAACTGCTTTGATGGCGCTTTCCACCAATAGCCTACGGTGCAATTTGGCGGCCCATGAGGCACCAGTCCCATGTTTTGCAATGAGAACTGTTAGATAGACCGTTATCCAACATACAATTAACCCAAAATGAGTAGTTAGTTTTAAACATCTCAAACTTTTCTAGCCCACCATCCTGAAAATGGTTGTTGTGGCTTGTCCCATCGCAGAAGTCTTGACCTTCTCGACTGAATCCATCAACTAAATCTTTTTGTCTAAATCTGCTCATTTCATCGTAGTAAAATAATTGATAAAGTCCTGTCATAATGTGTTGTTTCAGATTAGTGTCAAGTTAAGACAAGTCCAGTCAAGTCACCTTTATTTCTATAGCGCTTTATCCAATACAGTTTGTTTCAAAGTTGCTTCACATAATAAACAGGAAAACAGCTGAATCAATTATGGAAACCCAGTTGTCCAGGCAATTAAAAAGACAATAGTGTCATTATTTAGCTCAAGTCAGTTCAAAATAATATAAACAGATTCATAACAGAGTAACAAGAGTTGTAAATTTAATCTAAAGTGAGTTAGCTAGTAGTTTGGGGCCAAATGTTGACTGATAGTTATTGGTAAACATATATTTCACATAAATTGAAGAAAAATATTTTTTCTTATAATAACTTTTAAGATTTCAAGCATATTTTTAAAGGGTGATTTCACAAAATCATCATAAATTCAGTAGCACTTAGATACACCAAACTTCTATATTCTGAAGGTTTTTACTGAGGGGTTTGTTCATATATCATCTGTCTGATTTTGTAACATAACATATTAAGAAATATCCAAAATACCCTCTGTAAAAACTTTCAATCTAATATGTCAACAAAATGAAAGAGAATTTTGAAACAGACTTTAAACAATGTTCAGGTTTCTGTTCTGGAAATGTATTCAAATTGGTGCATATTTAATTAGATGTTGGCTCATTTGCATATTTCAACAGAAAGATTTTTAGAAAACTTGAAAAAAAAAGTTTGCAATTCTTGGTCATATCTATTAGTTGCATTCTTACCCTATTCACCTTAGTTATTGACCAATTTTAATGACCAAATCATTCCTTACAATTGTGACACTTAGGAAGTGACATCATTTGCATGTCAGGAAGTAAATTGTAGTGTTGACTGTATTGGCCAAGCTCAAGCATTCAACTTAATTGTTTACCAATAACTATCAATCAACATTTTGTCTTAAACTAGCAAGCCACTGCTTAATACTTTGGGTAAAATTCACTACCCCGTTACTTACAAACATGTTTTTATTTATTTATTTATTATATCCTTTGAATCTGATACTTAATTTTTAAGTATACACACACACGTATGTATATATATATATATATATATATATATATATATATATAAATATAATCAGGATTTTAAAGTTGTTTTTTTTTTAAGAGTTCCAGGACCTGTTTTGTATACCATGCATGAAATGTATGTCATTGTTAACTAAAACTAAAAGTACTAAAAAAAATAAATAATAAAATATAAATATTAGATTAAAAACTTAAGTTGAAATACTAAAATTACTAAAAAATAAAATAAAATAATAAATTCCAAACAGAAATATTAAATCAAAATTCAAAATATTAATAAATACTTTAATGGTATATCAATAATATTACAACAGCAACACTCAATGTGTCTAACAGTTTAGTTTCTGTTTGTTGGTAAACTGCCAACCAACTCACCCCAATTGCTGTCAGTATCGGAACTTGGTAAATCCATTTAATATTGCCTGCGCTCAACTCCCAACACCTTAGGGAGAAAGACCGAAATCTTATATTACATTTGATATATAGAACAGCTTGTGTGTCTCGCTCTCTGTGTATAAATGTGTGACTTTTACCTTACTGAGAATCTGGATCACGTACGGGAAACTCACCTTACATCCACCAGCGTTGCCCTGACGACAGCCCAGGTTGATACAAAGAGAGCGGGAACACCTGCGGTCACACAAATTAGAAAATGACAAGATTGATCAACTGTAATGCAGCATACAAGCACAGAAGCATGTCCGACTTGCCACAAACTCACCGGAACAACACAATTTTCTATTTGTTTGATTTTGAACCGATGAGATCCGACAAGTCAAATGCTTCCCGAAAGTCTCCTTGACCCTCCTGATCATAAATTAATTGTAAAGTCTATAGTTTCTGCACTGATACAAATAAAACTGAAGGTTTCTGAACACTCACCTGCCATTGGTCAAAAAAAAAAAAACATAGTTCCACCCTAATCTCACACTATTTTAAAAAAGCTTTTTTCATTAAAAATAATAATAAAATAATAATAATAATAATATCTATTTAATACAATTCTTAAATGTTTTTTCAATCATATACTAAAAAAAATGTATATCATTATGCATACAATTATAAATATTATATATATTTTAAATACATAAAAACAAAAATGAAATAATACATTATACATTTTATGTAATATATGCCATATTCTGACAAAAATATCATTACACATATATACAGTATATATACCTTGTCTATAGCCTCTTATATCACAGGTTATTGCTTCAATTTTCTTTTATCACAAAAACATGCTTTGCAGAGAAATACTGATGGTTTATTTACAGCTGCCACTGCGCATCATATAGAGATAGTATTTTAATATTGAGAAAATTACACTTCGACTTTCAGATATGAATGATCTGGCTGTAAAAACCACGCTGAGAGTAAGAACCAGCGGGCACTGATTTATGATGATGTATCTCCCTAAACACAGAGTTTATTAATTATGAAAAAGCCAAAAACAGACCTCAGCAAACAAGTTCCAGCGAAATGTTTTTGATCTGATGTTTCAGAGTGCTTGAATATGAAAGTTTAACCCTCATTAGGTGGCTACTCTACCGCAAACACATTGATGCCAGGAACATTAATTATGCATTATTGATTATGATGACACATTAATATGTTCGGAAGATCAATATGTTGCTTAAGTAATGCACATTATCAATGACTTTGAAGTTGTTACTTCAATGTCATTGTTGGTCTGTTTAAAGTAGGACAAACATGTTTGGGCTTCTCTGTCGTTCAGCTTTCAACAAAGTATCTAACAATGCGGGAACCTTCCCAAATGTATTTGCACTTCAAAGGTGTCTGTTTAGCTTGCCTGGCAAGTATTATGCATCAAACATAAAGTATGAATAAATAAGGCTTCAAGTAAGTGTTGCTGCCTCAAAGGACACCAAAACGATTCGACTGAGATTCTTGAAGGCAGATGTAACACAAGCCTCAGATGAGAATTATCATAACAAGCTGTGAAATTGGTTAGGTTACGTCTGGGCAGGGTAAAATAAACAGTGTTTAAAAACAAAATCAAATACTGTTGATAAAGAATATCTATTTGGTTTTGAGACTTTAGTCTTTGCAACTTCAGGGATCTTATCTATGCACAATCAGCTTGTAACACTCCAAAGAGAAAGGAAAACTTGAAATCGCATCATATGACCCCTTTAACATGTGCACTTACCCCACCCTATTAGAGTGAAACCCCAAAGATATTTGGAGTCGGAGAAGAACGCCATGAAAATGAGACTGTGAAGGTACAGGCCCTCCACTAGGATCCAGTAGTAGTTAGTTGCCAGGAAATAAATGAAGAATAGGACTGTGATCTTGCACCCGACCTGAAAGTACAAACAACGCTGGCTTCAGCCAATCAGGATTCTCAAACCGTGATCATTCAGCCAATCACAGCAGAACCATTCATTGTCATGCAACCCTTTAGTTGGAATGAATGTATTTACAAGATGAATGTGCATGAATTCCACCACAATGGCATATTTAACAGTCGGAAACTCTTGGGAGATTGTCAGTAAAATATAAACTCACAATTGTGAGAAATAAAGTCAGAATTGCGAGATATTAATTAGAAATTGCGAGTTATAATGTCCAATTCAGATGAAAAAATGTCAGCTCACAATTCTGACATTTTCTTACAATAGCAACTATTGCAACTATTATTATAACTTGCAACTTCGAATTTATGTCTCAATTCAGAGAAAAAAGTCAGAATTGTGAGATGAAAAGTTGCAATTACGTATTTTATTTTTTGTTCAGTGGTGGAAATGGGCTTCTATAGTACTTTGAGTCCTAACCACACCATTTTTTATATTTTGGCGTGAACAGTCATGGTCATTGATATTGTCACTACGATTTATTGTTGTTAAGGTCCAGCCACATTAGCAAAATAAGCTAAATAACGTTAGCCTTATAACCTTATTGTTAATGTAGCAATGTATGAAGCAGATTTCTGTTATTCAACATGGTAAATTTGCTTCAACAACTTGCAAAATTTGTGAAAGGAAATCTTTCGCCCTAACGCGAAATTCCTGATCGTGTAGATTCCAATTGAAATTACTGGATTTTGCTCATGAAAATTTGACGACTAGCGGTAAATGTGGCCGCAATTTAAATGTTAACCTCACTAACAAAATTACTAGCAACAATGTTAACTGATGAAAAGTTTTTCGATTTCATCAACAACAAAGGCGTAAAAAAGACGCATTGTGATTATCAGTAAACTATTTTAATTAAAACATACTGTTGCCGAAAATATGCTGAAAAATGTACACATTAAAACATTAACAATGCACTAACAATATTTTTAGAAAAAAATATTTTCTACTTTTATTTTCCCAAGAAAAAAATGAAAATTAAAACTCGTACAATTTAATTTATATATTACATGTACAAATAATTAGCATTTTGTGTACTGTAGATAAAAAAAAATCAAAGTTCATCAGAAAAATTGTGCTAATATAGTCATAGTGCTAATATATGTCATAACATGAGGTGACAGGATTGTAGGACAAAAAATAAATAAATAAAATAAGTTTTCCATCATTCCCAGTAGCTCAATAGGAATGGTAAAATACACCGATGCAATATTAAATCCACATTTGCTGCACTCTTCATTTGGCTGCATTAGTCCTGAAAGCCCCCTACCTTTATCTTAAAGAGAATAGAAATAAATGTACATTCAATTTCAATCACTTGAACACAATACAGTTTACTTTAATACATTTCAAACATTGCAATTTATTGTTAAAGCCTGTGCAGCGCAAGAATGAATTAATCTTTGATGACCAAGAACACTCAACCCATATCAATGGAGAGAAAAGTTAACTTAATTTAAGTTAACTAAGGGCAATTAAAGTAATTTTAGCCAAAACTAGTTCAGCTGAGAAAAAAAAATAGATCATTAAACCTGGCCGGGTTAATCGACGTAGCTCATTCACTGCACTCACATACTGAGTCTTGTCAAGAGGGGAAATGGAGACGGTGCTGATGTTGTCCATTAGCATGGTGTCGTACTCCTGTAGCACGCCATTAGCGTACACCACTCTATCTTTCACGAAGATGCTGACAGCACGCAGCATGAAAGACACAAAGAGGTGCATGTGGATGTAGTTTCTGGTGCAGTGGAGACGCCTGGGAGACAAAAAGAGAGAAAATTTCAGCTAATCACAGTGGAATGGTGTCAATTTTGTCCTTTATCCCCTTCAAACCGGCATGAATAACTGTCATTTCTGCCACATTTCAAATCACCGTTCATTCTGTGATGGTTGTGGAAATGAAATTTCGAATATTTATGGAATAAAAAGGCAATTTTTTTTTGTCTTGCTAAGGCTAATATTCAGTTAAGATATTCTGTTCACAACTGACATATCTCATATTTCATCTCAAACTCTTAATTGACAAAATTAAGTAAAGTACATGTCATTCAGTTATAGCAGCAACTCATTGGGGAACTCTTCAGCTAATTTAATGTCTGAAGGTCTTTAACGATGAACATCTAAGACTGTCTGAATCATCCTGCTTGAGTCCCTCAACAGCAGCCACTTGTGCAGAACAAATTCAATTTGTTTGCTTGCTGTGCAACTTCATAATGAATACATGGAATTATTAGTGTTTCTTTAACTTGCTGTGTGGGACCAAAATCTGCTGGGAATGGATGTTCAATTACCGAAAATATCCAATGATGAAAATGGCGACCAGCAGCGAGCTGAAGGACACAGCGTAGCCAACTGTGTACATGATGTGCAGCCGCTCAAAAAAGTCCCTCTGGAAACACAACAACACCTGTGTCATCTCAACGAATGCAACTCGACATCCTAAACATTTCCAAAAACGTTTCACTTAATAAACCAGTGGCATTTGAATCTATATTAGCAGCTTCACGGCTTGCGATAAGACTTTGCGTTTGAAGACACCAACTCAACTACATCACATTGGCCCGTTGTTATCAAAAAGTAACTCTTGAATGATTTCAAAACTTGTCAATAAGACACCACAAACTCTTCCAGCCTGTTTAATTGGACGTACTTTGCCTTTTTCAATGCCTGGAGCCAAGAAGCGCAGGCAGTCTGAATAATTGACCCAAGTTCTGTTCTCCACCGATACCCACGACCCATTCAAGCCGCACTGACGGTATACAAATCCTAAAAAACGAAGAAACAGAAAAATTTGATTAGATGCTGTTGTAAAGAAATTTGATCAAATAAGTTTTGCAAGTACCGTTGTGGTTGAAGTCGTACACATAGCTGGGACACAGCACTTTGGTGACTGTTCCTGGGGAACCTCGAGGCCAGCAAACCAACCCGTCCCATCCAGGAGAACAGACCTCATCTGTGTACAAAACCACAATCACACTTTATGGAAATGCTATCTGTGAGTCTGGAAGTTAGGATTCCTGTCGGAAGAAAATCACAGATGAAACTGGTTTAACATCTCAGTTGTTTCTCCTAGCAGTGAAACTAAATAGAGAGCAAATGGATTTTTTTGGCAAACATTTTCTGCTGCTATATTCTGGATTTGGCTCCTATTCCCCTGTACGAAGAAATCCCAAAAAAATGAACAGAAATCCAATTCCACTACCAAATAATAAAATAATTGTAATAGTAACATTTAAATGTATGCATAGCAGATGCCTTTATTATTGTAAGAGCCAAAATATTCATACAACACAATGCCAAGTTTATTAGACAACTAGATTAGCAAGCAAACTAGAGAAGATGAGAAATGCAGATCAGAAATAAAGTAAATATGTACAGAGAAATAACACATATTAGTGCTGTCAAACGATTAATCGCGATTAATCGCATCCGAAAACAAAAGTTTTTGTTTACATAATATACGTGTATGTGTGTGTGTGTACTGTGTATATTTATTATGTATATATAAATACACACACATGCATGCATATATTTAAGAAAAGTATGTTTTGTTTATATATAAAATATTAATATTTATATATAATATAAATTATTCTTGAATATAAATAAATATATATATATATATATATATATATATATATATATACATAGTTTTTGTCTATGTAGTGGACATTATATTATTTTAGTGAATTTCTCTGAGAGCTCACGTCACAGTTTTAAGTCTGGATGTCCCGTACAGAGCACATTCAGGACTTTTCAGAGATACCAAATGTTTCTCCATGACCACTCCCTCTGCTTGGACTTCAAAAATGGCTGACATTAATTTAGTGATAAAATTGTACATCCTTATGGAAATATGATAATATTTTGTAATTATAATTTAAATCTGATTAATTTTCAAATTGTTTGTCATAAATCAACATCTCAGGAAAATTTTATGGGGTTTCAAACCAAAATATGACTTCTTGTTATGAAACAGGATATTGATTTCATACATGTCCACTGTAGAGGACACCAGGACTAAAAGCATGTTTATTATGCATGTTGGGAGACACAACAAATAGAAAAATAAATTATATATCAATATTCTTATGAAATTAGGTACAGTGTATAGATACATTGTGTTTAATGGGAAAACCAGTTTATGGAAATTTTACACACATATTGCATAAAGTAAAATGGTAGCCTATATCAAATCATTTTGTTATATCTTTTATAACATAGTAGAGAATCATCCTTATACAAAGTTTGGTATAAA
>NW_015505342.1:284788-305918 GCF_001515645.1 Sinocyclocheilus grahami | reverse complement strand
AAAAGTAAGTTTTGTTTATATATAAAATATTAATATTTATATATAATATAAATTATTCTTGAATATAAATAAATATATATATATATATATATATATATATATATACATACATAGTTTTCAAAATATATACATGTATGTTTGTATATTTATATATACATAATAAATATACACAGTACACACACACACATACACGTATATTATGTAAACAAAAACTTTTGTTTTCGGATGCGATTAATCGCGATTAATCGCATCCGAAAACAAAAGTTTTTGTTTACATAATATACGTGTATGTGTGTGTGTGTACTGTGTATATTTATTATGTATATATAAATACACACACATGCATGCATATATTTAAGAAAAGTGTGTTTTGTTTCTATATAAACTATTTATATTTATATATAATATACATATGTATATTGACTTCTTAACCTTCTTAAGTCTCAGATACCACACATGCTTCTCGAAAATATCTCAACAATATCAGATTTGTCAGCAGTCAGAGAGAAAATCATCATATGACATAATTTCATCAACTTCTTCCAGGAGTAATGATCTGAACTCTATAGTGCTATATGCTATGCTATATTGTTCATAAATGAGCATATTTTCAAAAATGAGTTCTTTTTATTTTCACAATCTCCATTAAAAAAAACCTCAAAATGGTGTATGATTTGTTGGAATCTACCAAAAAATAAAGTCAAAAACCGAACTAAACTTAAAAAAAGACAAGTTAACAGTTTGAATCTGTCTGACAAGTTAAAATTGTTTGAATTGGAATCGAATCTGTAATCTGTATCCCCGGCCCTATTCTAGATGACATTGTGGATCGTATCATGAACAGAAGAAATTCAGTCTGTATGTTTCATTGCTGGTCCGTTTCTCACTCAAAAATAAACCTAATTAAAACTGTTAAAGAGTCCATTGGGGACTGTCTAATGTAATTATAGTTTCTTTAGTAACAGACGGTAACAGGGTCATCTGAAGTGAGACTTGACATCTCATGCTATCAGACTTTATAATTGCGACAATAATGCTTTCATCGAAGCATAAAAGCTATATTTGCCTCCGCAATTTTCACACATTTTCCAACATGACAACTAATTAAGCTCCAATACAAAAGATGCATTATTAATCAAACAAATCGCACTTCTCTGCATTTGAAAACAGAACGATTTCAAGAAAATGAAGAAGAATATAAATTATAATCTTGCAAAGTGAACATGAAAGGAATATCCTCAAAGCCCATGGCGACATGAACATTTTATCTTCCTCAAGGCTCATTGATTCGGCACCTTTGTAAGTCTTCATTCTAAGAACAAGTATTCCGCCAACCATTGAATAAACCCCCGCAGATCGATGTGTGAAAAGGGCAGAGTCTCTGTATGGAAGCACCACACCAACCGGTCAGTTCCTTGAATGGAGAAAAGAGGCTCCGCATTGCTAAAAGTGCATGATGCTATTTGGAAACTTTATTCAGAGTGAATGAATCAGCGCAGCTCAATTCAACCTGGTGGTTTGCTGATGACGATTGAAAGAAAGAGCATCAACAAACGTTGTCTGTGCAGTATATCTATTTGTAGATTCCAACGGTCATCAGGTTGAGATGTCACCATGTTGTCTTTCACACTTGAACATTTATTGATTTTTCGGTCCTGACTTAATAAACAAACCATTTTCAGTATGATGGAGAATGTTTTCTTTTTTATACATATACACATAGGGTGAATTTGAGTTGGGTCACTTTTTGCCAGTTAGTTGACTGGGAATTTTTTTTCCTAACTAACCTTAATTTAGCTCTATGTATAAAACAAACAGAACTGTAATATCAGAGCCCACACATGATCAAATATATTTAGAGTATCTTGAATATTCTGAGAATGTTCTGAGAGTTGCCATGGCAAATGAAATTTCAGCATTCGACAACCTGATGCAAATGACAATGGCTACACTCTAATTAACTCTAATAACCAATATTAGCAAAGGTTGTCAAATAAAGGAGAGGTCTTTTGTATAGCCTTTATGTTTACCGTGCCTTTGAAGAGCAGCACAAATATCCAAATGAAAAGAAAATGACTACAAATATAAACCTTAGACAAAAGCAATTTTACAGCAGGTTTAAAATGTATTTAAAAATGTATAACATCTGGTGGGAGCCTTATAATTTTGTTAGGAAATAAAATGGCCTACAATTGTGAAAGACATATACGGTTTATGCAATCAGGTCCTTGAATATGATTAACTGAGCGTAGTTTCAAGAGCACATATCCACCTCATTTTTAACGTAAGAGCGGATGCAAATGTGCGAGGCTTCCAGTGTTTGCTTCCAGTTATTTTATCTGTACAAAAACAGCCCACTATGCTGCTTGATAGCTTGATATTGCAAACTGTTATCATATTATTTCAATTCAATGTCGTAATCTAGACACATTGGTTTTGATATAGTGCAAATAGTTTTATCGTTACTGCACTTTGTTATTCTTAGTTATAAACCAATGAATCAGAAGTCTCGAACATTCAAAGAAAATATTTACTCTAGCTTACTTCTGTGTTGTAAAAAGTGGTTAATATGTATTATGTAATATGTGTTCTTGTGGTTCAGTGGTAGAGCATTGCGTTAGCAGCGCAAAGGATCATGGGTTCAATTCCCAGGGAACACACATACTGGTAAAAAATGTGTAGCCTGAATGCACTGTAAGTCGCTTTGGATAAAATTGTCTGCTACATGCATGAATCATTATTATTTGTTTTTTTATATTCCAGCCGCACTGTGTCTGTTCAGTTTGATATCGCTTGTCTGCGTTGACTCTTTCTGCAAGGTTCATAGTTAAGCCAATAGGTGGCAACACTAACCTCAGCTAAATCATTCCAAATTGATTCATTAATTCAAATCAACTCGACTGAGTCAATAGGTGGGTTTACATTCGTTTAAAAGTCCAATCTGAATGAAAATGCTCCATGTAATCACCTCAATCGGAATAAAACTGCCCAAAATGCCCGAAATTTCAATCGGGTTGAGATTGATTTTTCGGTCCTGACTTAATAAACAAACCATTTTCAGTATGATGGAGAATGTTTTCTTTTTTATACATATACACATAGGGTGAATTTGAGTTGGGTCACTTTTTGCCAGTTAGTTGACTGGGAATTTTTTTTCCTAACTAACCTTAATTTAGCTCTATGTATAAAACAAACAGAACTGTAATATCAGAGCCCACACATGATCAAATATATTTAGAGTATCTTGAATATTCTGAGAATGTTCTGAGAGTTGCCATGGCAAATGAAATTTCAGCATTCGACAACCTGATGCAAATGACAATGGCTACACTCTAATTAACTCTAATAACCAATATTAGCAAAGGTTGTCAAATAAAGGAGAGGTCTTTTGTATAGCCTTTATGTTTACCGTGCCTTTGAAGAGCAGCACAAATATCCAAATGAAAAGAAAATGACTACAAATATAAACCTTAGACAAAAGCAATTTTACAGCAGGTTTAAAATGTATTTAAAAATGTATAACATCTGGTGGGAGCCTTATAATTTTGTTAGGAAATAAAATGGCCTACAATTGTGAAAGACATATACGGTTTATGCAATCAGGTCCTTGAATATGATTAACTGAGCGTAGTTTCAAGAGCACATATCCACCTCATTTTTAACGTAAGAGCGGATGCAAATGTGCGAGGCTTCCAGTGTTTGCTTCCAGTTATTTTATCTGTACAAAAACAGCCCACTATGCTGCTTGATAGCTTGATATTGCAAACTGTTATCATATTATTTCAATTCAATGTCGTAATCTAGACACATTGGTTTTGATATAGTGCAAATAGTTTTATCGTTACTGCACTTTGTTATTCTTAGTTATAAACCAATGAATCAGAAGTCTCGAACATTCAAAGAAAATATTTACTCTAGCTTACTTCTGTGTTGTAAAAAGTGGTTAATATGTATTATGTAATATGTGTTCTTGTGGTTCAGTGGTAGAGCATTGCGTTAGCAGCGCAAAGGATCATGGGTTCAATTCCCAGGGAACACACATACTGGTAAAAAATGTGTAGCCTGAATGCACTGTAAGTCGCTTTGGATAAAATTGTCTGCTACATGCATGAATCATTATTATTTGTTTTTTTATATTCCAGCCGCACTGTGTCTGTTCAGTTTGATATCGCTTGTCTGCGTTGACTCTTTCTGCAAGGTTCATAGTTAAGCCAATAGGTGGCAACACTAACCTCAGCTAAATCATTCCAAATTGATTCATTAATTCAAATCAACTCGACTGAGTCAATAGGTGGGTTTACATTCGTTTAAAAGTCCAATCTGAATGAAAATGCTCCATGTAATCACCTCAATCGGAATAAAACTGCCCAAAATGCCCGAAATTTCAATCGGGTTGAGACTGAGTGGGGTGGGGTCAGTTCGATAGGACATGTAAACACCTGATCGGGTTGAAAACCGAAACTGGAAAGTTTTGCGTTTGTGCAATGATGTAGAAATGTCGTAATGACACATGACGCAAAATTCTCTTTACACTCATCGTCTGTGAAGTGGTGCAGGATAACGTTGTGCCACAAGTGCTTGCTACAAACTCTCATCTGCAGATGTCTTGTTTTGGGTCCGAGAATGGCTGTTTTCACCGCTTGATTAATATAAGCATCATTGCACAAAGCTTCATGCTGAAATAGATAAATAAGTCTGCTTTTTAAAACAAAGAAAAGGAGGATGGTTAGCATGCAAACACAGTGGGAAACTCTTTATATTTGTGCAGTGTGCGCATGTCAAAATATTAAATCTGATTTAAAGCTTGTGACATATAATCGTGCACATCAATGCAACCACTTTATTTAGTGTTCTTGTAAATACTATGTTCGGACTCATTAAATAATTCCGATTGAAACAAAAAGTGTCCATGTAAACGTGGCTAATGAGTCATTCACTCGACCGATTCATTCAAAAACATGATACATCGAAGAATGAACATGGGTCTTGTGGTTGAGTCAATGAATCATGCGAAACACAGTTCGATCTAGTTTCTCTTATTTTAAACAAGGTTGAAATTCTTACACCACACAGCAACGACATCATTTCCTTCATTTATAAACAAAGATGAAGGTAATATTTTTGTGATGCTATACACTACAGCGTTCTATGCAGATCAGGAACTTGCTGGATTTTGTAAATGGTATGCCTGGTCGCACAATCAACTAACACACGGTCAATGCGAGGACCAACACGTGTAAATGAGGAAGAAGAAATAGCAGGAAAATTGGAAGAAAAACAATAAATTTGAGTCAGCTTCTGTAAACAGCAGGGTGACTCACAAGCCGCACTACACTATTATTCTGTGACATAACGAACTCCCATCAGAGTACAAAAGGATTGGATTGGATGTACATAAGTGGAGTATTTTTGCTGTGGCACATCCGAAAGCAATTGTGCTTCAGAAGTTTCAGTTTGCAGCCTTTATTATTGGAGTAGATTTTACAAGAAAATCCTATTTCAGTCTTTTTTTCTTCAAAATGTCATGTTTAATTCAA
Source organism: Sinocyclocheilus grahami (assembly GCF_001515645.1). Lineage (NCBI taxonomy): Eukaryota > Metazoa > Chordata > Actinopteri > Cypriniformes > Cyprinidae > Sinocyclocheilus > Sinocyclocheilus grahami. Next base: position 300,381 of record NW_015505342.1, on the reverse strand, counting down.
TGTATCGTTCCTTTTACGTGTTAAGTAAATCCTACACCAGTGAATTCTTGCTCCTGTTGGGATTCAAACCCACAACCTGGTTACCAATCCAGCTTTTTAACAACATACACCCAGCTTGCATTTAAGATGGAAAACTGTCACTTTAATGTCTGTAAAAAAAAAAAAAATCTATCGAATTGGATCAAACAGAATGGAGCCTGCAGGTGTTGTTATAATTAAACGAGGCCAACTAGAAAAGCGGCAAATCCATCACAGCTGAGATCGATATTATGCATCAAATTAAATGCAAAGCTGACACATTTTCATTAGTGCCATCATTTGGACTTCACTGTGTGTATATGCTGAGATGCTTATATGAGTGGGCAGATATAGACATTACATGACTGTAAGGTAATTCAGTGTCTAAATAAATCCTCAACGCAGAGAGACCAAAGGCACTTGGACAGGAGCAAGAGACATTCAAGCTCAGAAACCACATGAACCAACCAAAGATGTGAGATTCTTCAGCTGAAACGGATCTTGGATCTCTCTGGTGGCAGATTTTGACAGATAAATCCTCTAAGCAGATTCTAATGTCACATTCTGTTCCACGGATTATGCGTCAGATGTGGATTCACATGTAAAAGGCTTTTAAACTAATGAACAAATGAACTAATGACATAAACGTGTTTTAGTGTGAGTCACTTTCATCTTGATCCTCCCATATTTCTATCAGTTATGCAAATGATCTATCCTCTCGGGCTCCACTGAACATCACAATAGAGGGAAAAAGGTTCAGAGGACCAAACAGAATCCACAGGTAAGGTCTTACCGGCAGGACTGTGTTCGGAGATGTTCTGAAGGCACTGCAGTTTGATGTCGTACAGCAGGAGAACTTGTTCCTGAGCTGTTAATCCCCCTTCAGGGTCCACATGCTGCCCGGAGACAAATACCGAGATATTGATTGTCTGACAGCTTGACACGCTTATTTTAGATTTGATTAGAAACCATCCAATCAGATGATTTGGAGGTGTCATGTAGACTTAAAGCCACCAGCAGACCTTCAAGCTTCATTGTTAATTGGAAAAACATGAAGACCATCAAAAGAGATTTGCATGTTTAATTGCAGTTACATTACAATCTGTCATTTGTCAAACAAAACAACACTAAATCCAACAATCCAGCCCTCAGATTTAGCAATATGCCAAATATTTCTGCAACATTTAATACAATTATGTCATATTTACAAATTAACCCCATTCACAACATCTGACTTTACATGACCTTACAATGTTGGTCAGCTTGCCTTAAAATGATTTATGAGGTCAAATCTAAGTCAAAAAAATATTCTTTAAAGTTCATGAATCTACGTTAGGGATGTCGCTGAAAGTGATTTTAAGAGTTAAATAAGATAAGAAGTTTTCACAATGAACCTGACAGGAAGCTAAACATTTAGATCTGTCAGAGTTATTAAGTCAAACGTTGAAATAATTAATAGCCTAAGTGTTCTGGGCTTCAAATTGAAATACAAACATTAAGCTGAGGTGAAAAGAGAATGAAAAATGGCAACAAATAGTTCGTTCATCTTACCTGAGCTTCGACGGAAGTACCAAGCAAAAATATCCACAGTACTATAATCCACATTTTGAACGGTTTCAGAGCGTTTAAAAGACTTGTGTATGTAAATTGACTGTATTTGCTCAGATGATGTGTTCAGTGTTTTCTCAGTGTGTAAAGCTCAGTGTGCCCCGTTCCTGCACCTCCGGTGGTTTTATCCAGCTCCATTTGCACTGAACTCAGCATCTGCTGAAAGCCAAGTGAATTGAATACCACCACCTACAGCAGAAATAGTCCTTCAGACAAACGAGAGAGATGGTGCATCTCTGCGCAATCCACTGGTGGGGTGGAACCCCCTCTTCAAATGACTACGCAAAATTCAAATGAATAACTTTACATAATCACAACTGCACTCAGCAGCGGTATTTCTTTTTATTTAATTTTGTTTATCTGGAACTTGCCAAAAAAAAACCTTCTTAAATAAATCAAGAGTTAGGCCTACTTGGAAAAAAATATGAATAGAAATAGTGTTATATGAAATTACTAAAATTACTAAAATAATAATAAAATGTGACAATCCAGTATAGCCAGCAGAGACTCAGTCCACCACATTTTTAATCGCGGCAAGTTAAGAATCATGATGAGTTGCGGCTCGCCAGGATGGGGCTTAAATATCATAGAAATTAATTTAGACCCAAACGTACTTATTCTATCCACCAAAATAATAAGATAATACAAATAAAATGAGAAAATATTAATTATTAAATTTTTATATTTTATTCATAGCTCAGACAAAATCATGATAGCCCCCCCCCCCAGCCCCCTCTAAACTCTAAATGATATTCAATTATTTTTGTATTTTTAATCGCACTGCACGCTGACAAATCATAAGTACCTATTTATCACTTTAAAGGGATAGTTCACCCAAAAATGAAAATTTGATGTTTATCTGCTTACCCCCAGGGCATCCAAGATGTAGGTGACTTTGTTTCTTCAGTAGAACACAAATTATAATTTTTTTAACTCCAGCCGTTGCAGTCTGTCAGTCTTATAATGCATGGCAATGGTAACAAAATCTATGAGAGTAAAAAAAAACATGTACAGACAAATCCAAATTAAAGCCTGCGGCGCGTGACGACACATTGATGTCTTAAGACACGAAACGATCTGTTTGTGCGAGAAACCGAACAGTATTTATATCATATTTTACCTGTAATACACCACTACAGCTTGTAACACTCCAAAGAGAAAGGAAAACGTGAAATCGCATCATACGACCCCTTTAACTCAAAAATATATATTACAAAATCTACAATGTTATAATGCTACTTTAATGTTTTGTTTTAAGTCTTTAGGATAGCTGTCTGACGGCTAACGTTAAATGAAGAAAATAAATCCTCTCAACCAAAAGCTTAGCTTCTGGTGAAAATAGAGCGTGAAGTTTTATATTCCGCCACAACATCGAATCTTCTCATTCTCATGAGTTTGACTAATTTTATATTTTATATAAAATCAGCTGTGTTAGAGCATTCAGTGTTTCAAACAGGTGAACAGCATCTCTTTCTGTATCCGTCTTCTTCTGAGAATATACAGCAATTTCAGATCAATTTCACTGATTTGGACAATAATTTAACTCGAACCACCTTGATTATCTGTCTCAAACAGACATCTTCTCTTCTCTTCGCCTCGCAACACTGAGGTTCAAGACAAAACTACCCTCACCAGAATTATTTCTATTCCATTCAATTCAAGCCCCTCGTTCTATTATGTTCTCCTCTTTCATCTTGTCCTTCATGTGGTTTCATATTCATCATCAGAATTTCCCCCCCTTCAAATCCGTCTTGTAAGAAGGAGAAATCTGCCCCGAAGGCAGCTGGTTTTTGGCGGAGTGTGAAGAGCCTTATCAGACCACTTTCAAGATATGACAGCTTCAGAAAGTTCCCCTCTCTCTGTCTCCCTCGCATGTCTCTGTTTAAATCCTCTTTTCTGTTGGACTCTTGAGCTGGGATTTTGCACCTTCCTCTGCATTCTGGGCAGAGCACCATATTGTCTTTGTTTTATTTGAATCGTGTTCATTTGCTGGACCGCTGCATGTAAGGGACACATGCTGAAACGTGCCAGACACCGCTGAATAAAGGGCCACATCTGAAATATGCACTATAAAATGTATACCCTTTTTTTAATGAAAATAATTTGTACAAATATATTTACTTAAAAATGCATTTTTAAATTTTGTAAATTGTATTTTAATATTTTTTATTACAAGTTTTTTATTTTGTTAGTGTTTTGTTGGTTATTTTTAATTTCAATTGTATTTTTTCATTAAAACGTTATTTTCTGTTTTCATATTTAATTAAAAACTATATTTTAATTGTATTATTAAACATAGCTTATATATATATATATATATATTGTATTTACATTTTTTTTAATTTCAAATGGACATTTGTAATTTTTTCATAAAAATGTTATTTTGATTTTTCATATATATTATTTTTATTAAAATTAGTGATTTTAGTTTTTTACGTTTTTTAATGTTTATTAAAAATTGTATTTATTTATATTTTCATTAAAATGTTATTTGTCATGTTTTTATATATATTTGTTTTAATATATATTTGTCAATTGTATTTTTATATTTTCAATTAAAAACTGTATTTTTATTTTTGAATTGTATTTTTTTATATTTTTACTAAAATAGTATTGTAATATAGTATTTTTATATAGTCTGTAAAATAGTGTGCAGTATGCAACGCTACATATTTTCTAGCCAAGACATGGCTGTGTAAGTTACACATTGCAAAAATAGTAGCAAAATTCCTTGTTAGTGTACTGCCACTTTTGAGCCAAAAAGAGAGAGAGAGAAACGGAACCGCTTTAATAAGGCAATTTGTATCTGTAAAAAGAAAATGTATGTTGATGAAAATGTGTGCCTGCATGTGTGTGGGAACACAGCCCTGCACTCAATAACCTTTGCTTCCACTAAACCAAGAGTGAGCATAGAGGATGTGTAAGAATCCTTTCATATTAAACCAGAAACTGAACAGAAATGTGTGAAGTGAAATAACATTCATATGAAAATTGCAAAGCGTCAACAATGGAGTATGTCAAGTGAATGATTCATTTTTTGAAATTGTTTCTGAAATGTTTGCATGAGACGGTACCTGAATATAATTTCCCCCTTCAGTGATCTTCACAAAAGTGTTGTTATGGGAACCAGCAAAAAGTGTTTCTAAAGATCTGAGTCGAATTTTCAACTTCACGCTGGACTTGCTTTATTACTTTTTTGGGGTTACTTAATAAATATTCAGGGTTGTGCTTGCAACCCCACAGAAATGAAAAATCACAAATGACGTCTATATAATATCTCAAGTGTTGCTCTTCAACTACAAGGAGATTAAATCAAGAGCACATGGACAGTCTCATGCTTCTTAGATCTTTCTTCAGTAGAATGTAGATTTTAGATTTTCTAGAGTAGATGTAGAATTTCAGAAAGATCTCAAAGTGTGCTCAGATTTGTCAAGGTACCAGAGTCTGCAATCAAAAGTCAGAGATCTCACTATGAACTACTAATAACTGATTTAATCTCATTTTGTTTCTTAAAGACATTTTAGGAGAAACATCTCAAATGAAGTGGAAATCTCCATTACACCTGAACTACAAAAGAGCAGCTTCTGAGCAGCATTTTCATGTTTTTTTAAATTATTAATTTGATGCTGATTTTCTCATTCTGCAGGAAAAGAAACAAGAATGCAATCTCTTTAACATTTCCGTTGTTGCTTTTCAACTGCAACGAGATTCAATGGAGGGGCAAATAGAGAATTTAGTGTAAGTTTTCTGCTTCTTGGATGTTTCTCTTAAGAATAACACCTGTAGAGTGTCAGAAAAATCTCAAGATTGGTCAAGGTACCAAAGTCTGCAATCAAAAGTCAGAGATCTCGCTAGGAACTCATGAACACATTTCCCATCAATTAACGTGATCTATTTCTATTTCTCCAAAGGAATTTTAGTAGAAACATCTAAAACAAAACGGATATCTCATAAGCTACAAAAGAGCAGCTTCTGAGCAATAACATTTTCTGTTTTATTCCTAATTTGATGCTGATTTTCTCACTCAGCAGGGAACAAAAACATGAATGATCTCTTTAATATCTCAGTTGCTTTTCATAGATTGAAATGAGAGAAAACTGAGAACTCCACATAGGTTTCATGCGTCTTAGATGTTTCTTCTAAGAAAACCCACCTCTAGTGTTTCAGAAAAATCTCAAACTGTGCTCAGACTTGTCAGAGTACCAATGTCTGCAGTCAAAAGTGGGAGATCTCACTATGAACTCATAAAAACTGATTTGATCTATTTTTGTTTCTCCAAAAAGGATTTTCAGAAGAAACATCTCAAAATGAAGTGGATACTTAAATGAGATCTCAATTATATCTCCTGAGCAACAAAAGAGCAGCTTCTGACCAATAACGTTTTCATTCTTTATTCCTAATTCGGTGCTGATTTTCACACTCTTGTGGGGAGCAAAACATGAATGAGGTATCTTTAATATCTCAGTTGCTTCTCAAACATTGCATGAAGTTCTTCCAAGAGTGAATCATCTGATCTGTTGTCCATGTCAATTTTAAAGCTTTCCACTCATACTGTACGTCAACAATTTTATTTTTCCTGAGGACTTTTATGCATAAAGCAAAGCTGATACTTACAGAGAACTTCTTCAAGTCTCCTGAGCACTAAAACAGCAACCTATGAGCAATAGAATGCTCCTCAGTGGTGTTCAGTGTGCCAAGAGAAAGCCCGGGAGGAGAGATTGACTTCAATGTAATTTTAGCCCTCAAATGTGAATAATCTATTAAATTAAATAGAACTGGTTTACATTTAGGAAAAACTGAAGATATTCAAACTTTAAGATGACCCACAGGAAAATTTTATTCGCATTTTATGAGATCTCTAGTGTGCACAATCTGCTTGACTTAGAATCACCCAAGTGCTCACTGTCCATTTCCATAGCAACAAACCCACCAAAAATGGCCCAGTTCCTTCAGTCCTTTACTGTATACAACGCAGGATGCTTATCTGAAATGCACAGACACACTTTGAAGACATGCACACTGATCAGAAACTACCAAATATTCAGGAGGAGACTTTCAGAGTTTCAGAGTTTAAAGGCAATTTCCATGTTTTGCATATCTGATTGTAACATACATGAAAAAAGAAGACATACAGCTTTGTGCAAAGTTGTTTAAGTAATGGATTCATGTTAAGGATCTGTTCTGAGACGCCCTCTAAGCACACTGCGCACAGAATGATGGGCTGTCCGTGAATGGGGTTGTAATTTCCAGTGAAATGTGTAATTATGCTTTCGCAGAACTTGTCAAGACGGTTACCTGTTAAGAGTAGGAGGGAGATTAATATATAAGAGTGTTTCTTCATGCTGAAAGGAAGTGAGAGAGGAATAGAATTCGATGAATAGAGAGAAAGAATGAGAGCTCAGTTTCATTCAGTGATTTTTCTGCAAATGTCTTTTATTTCTACAGTCTGTAAATTTGGTCCTTGTCTTATGACATTCATCAAGGAACATTGGACATCCACTATGTATTGTGAAGAAAAGACTGAATTTTTGGACCATTGAGTACTTGTATCAATGTTATTTTTGAATATGTTTTTAAATTATTATTATTAATTTTTGTAGAGTTCTGTAGTTTCAGAAAGATCTCATGATTTGTCAAGGTACCAGAGTCTACAACTAAAAGTCAGAGATCTCACTATGAACTACTAATAACTGATTTAATCTAATTTGTTCCCCAAATAAATTTTAGGAGAAACATCTCAAATGAAGTGGATACTTACATGAAATCTCCATTACACCTGAACTACAAAAGAGCAGCATTTTCATGTTTTTTTTATTGTTTTATTTTATTATTTCAATGCTGATTTTCTCACTCTGCAGGAAAAGAAACAAGAATGAGATCCACTGTATTTGTGAAGAAAAGACTGAATTCTTGGACCATTATGTACTTTTCATAGTAGCCTATCAATGTTCTTTTTGAATAGATTTTATTTTTCAAAAGCACTTCTGTTCACTTGAATTTTTCTCAAAGAAGCAGCACTTCAGCTTGCATTTTCTGTCAAAGCATGAACATACGTTCAAACTGGCGTCATTTTAAGCCCAAAATTCAGTCCTAAACGGATTCCAAAGTTTGTTTCACTCCAAAATACATATTCATTAATGGTTTACTCACTGCCTTCAACCAAAACGTGACATTCCACTGAAGAAAGTTCCTTGTGGTTTTGGTATGAGTAATGAATGTTAACAAATCCCATGGTGTTATAGCTACTTTTAAAGCGAATTTTGCTCTCGTTATATTTTATTGGTTTCACAAGATTGACTTTAATCATCATATTTAAAGGACAAACCAAATCAGCTTTTGAACTGCAAGTTCATTTAAAGTCCAATAGATGGCAGAATACACAAACACTTCGTAATCTACCCCAAAATCTGTCAAAATCAACATTAAATGGATAGTTCACCTCAAAATCATTCTGTTAAGGTTTACTCACCCATACATAGTTACAGGTCCGTATAACTTTCTTTATTTTGCGGAATACAAAAGGACAAATTCTGTAGAATGTCTTTGAACGACAATGAATGGTGACTGAAGATGTCACGTCCACAAAACCAACATAAAAGCAGTCCTTATAGCTATATTTCAAGTTTTCAAAAGTCATACGATAGCTTTGTGTGAGGAACAGACCGATATCTAGGCCTACGTCATATTCTCTGATAATCTTCCTCTCAAGTGGGCGGTTGACCGTTGAACTTGAAACCGGACTAGTGAGTTGAACTCGACAACACGGGTTAATTCACTTTTAAAGAGTTATTCATTGCAGAGATTAGACTCAAATGAAACTTACATTCACAAATCAGCCACTTTTCTAATGTAAGCTTAGGAACGGTTCATGACACAATCGATATAGTGTTAAAAATTCGCCTGAATAACGCTTTTATTATTGTGAATTGATCATTTTGAGGCTTTTTCTCAGTCACTTGATTTTTCCTTTCTCTTTGGAGTGTTACAAGTTCTTGGTGCATAAAGAAGATCTGTAAAGTTGCAAAGACTAAAGTCTCAAATCCAAAGAGATATTCTTTATGAAAGTTAAGAGTCAACCACGCCTACCTAAAACGGCTCGTTCTAACACGCCCCCACATGTCTACATCACGATGTGGGAAGATTTGCATAACGTGCCCAAATGTTCACACAAAGAAAGAAGGCGTAACTTTTATTCTCGCTGTAGTATTGTTGTTGCCGCCGCCGCCATGTCGTAAAGACACTGTGTGTTTCATTGTGAAAGCAAAACTACTTTGTTTGGTCTTCCAAAAGAGGACGATATCCGCTTCGTCATGCCTGGAGCTGATCCGTGCTGGTCGCTGAGGAAATACATCAACTTCGCGCTGTCGATCGCCAGATCGGCTTTCACCGTGGACGAAACGGAGTCCAGCCCGGGGTCGTCACATGTGGTTGCCGCAAGCCCGCCCGCCCGCCTCCGCTCACTCTAGCCCGCCGTGTGTGACGCTGTGTTTCATTGTGAAAGCGAAACTACTTTGTTTGGTCTTCCAAAAGAGGACACGACTAGAAATCAGTGGTTAAGTTGTATTTACAACACTGTTCCAGAACACTTTAAACCAAACATTCAGATGTGTGCAGCGCATTTTATGGAGGACTGTCTCCTGATCCTGGTAGAGTAGACTACAGTGCCGGCTGTTCTGACTCACAGACTGTAAGTACATTTTTCATATTTAAAGAATTTGCCACTGACTATTCAAACGCTAGTTTTGAGCAGTGTAGAGTAGCACTTGTTGTTTGTCATTTCTCCGATCACAAATGCAGACATGGTTTTATGTTTATGCGGCGCGGCGCGGCGCGATGCAACGCAACGCGTAAAAAGACAGTAGAAGTTATTATAATCCGTAATTATGTCCCCACTGGATGCAACAAATGCCTCGTTTATAATGGGTTTTAATGTTTTTGTCTGGTCGCAGGGACAAGGCATCACAATATGGTAAGGGGCATAACATTTCCGTCACACGCTTGAGGTATTCGGCCAATCACAATGCACTGGATAGCTGGCCAATCAGAGCACACCTCGCTTTTCAGACCAATGAGCTTTGTAAAAATCGACGCGTTTCAGAAAGGCGGGGCATAGAAGAGAACCAATAATGTACGTTATGTGGAAAATAATGTGTTTTTTGAACTTTAAACCGCATAAACACATTTCATTACACCAAATACACAAAATAATGTTCTTTTTAGCAACATCATATGACCCCTTTAAAACATTTCTCATTTAGTTTTGGCGTCCAAAACATTTAGTAAAATTAAGATTAGTTATGTTATTTGTATCAATTGATAAAACAATTTAACTAATTAAACACACACACACACACACACACACACACACACACGTGACGATCTACAAAGTTAGGGACCCTTCGAGAGCGCTGTGTGGGGATTTTACGCTTTTCAGTCACATAGGTAAAATCGCCCCGCTCCCTGAGGTCTCCTGTGCGTCTCGACGATCTTTGTGTTCAATGTGATCAGACAGCGAAACGAAACACACCGACCGTTGTCAGGTGCCTGGAACCACACCGACGCCGATCACAGCGCAAACACCGGCTTTTCTACAGCCTTTAACATTCATATCACCACCTTAAATCTTTAATCAGGTTAGTGTTTGTTTGGTTTACCAACTAAAAGCGTACGAAATGAAAGCAGGGCGCGTTTGGTGCGTTGCAGTCCACTGCGGAACACGCGCATATGTGTTATACGTCTTTATTTGTGTTATTTATACACTCAAATCTATCGATCACAAACGCATTAGGTGTTTAATCTTTGATTTGAATATAAATGTGCAAATAAGCCTTACTGCAACATAATGTGGCTCTTCTGTCTTAAAGTGATGGTAATACAGTCGTACTTTGATGTAGACCGTGGTACTGACATTGTACTCCAAGGTACTTTCAAGAATACCATGGTACTACAATGGTACCTGTTTTAAAGTCATGGTAGTACATGATATTATGTCCAAACCATGTTACATGTCAGTGCTTTTTAGATCAGGCTATACCATTAGAATGCCATGGTAAATGTATCAAAACAAGTTGTACTTTTTTGTACATATACAAAGAGGTACTCTTCTATTAGCATGTTTTTGACATGTACTGTCAAAAAACAGGTTAGTTTTTTTTAGTTATCTCGTGTAAATACAATGGTAATAGGTATTTCCATGGAACTAAATAATTATCATAATATGATAATAATTTAGCTCCATTCGGTGATGTCATCATGGAGGAGTGGAAGAGGACTCCAGCGGCAACCTGTGAAGCTCTGGTGAACTCCATGCCCAAGAGGGTTAATGCAGTGCTGGAAAATAATGGTGGGCGCACAAAATATTGACATTTTGGGCCCAATTTGGACATTTTCACTTAGGGTGTACTCACTTTTGTGGCCAGCGGTTTATACATTAATGGCTGTGTGTTGAGTTATTTTGAGGGGACAGCAAATTTACACTGTTATACAAGCTGTATACTCAGTACTTTACATTGTAGCAAAGTGTCATTTCTTCAGTGTTGTCACATGAAAAGATATAATAAAATATTTACAAAAATGTGAGGGATGTACTCACTTCTGTGAGATACTGTATGTTAAAATGTAATGACATTATAGTGTGATACCATCACTTTACCATAGTGCAACCACAGTACTTCTTTAAAAGTGTATTACAGAGTAACCTGAGGTTAAGTGTCTTTGTCAAGGGTACAGTCACTACAGTGGCGATAGGATCAACCTTATGGGGTTCAAACCTACAACCTTTGGATTGCCAGCCTAGGCCTTTAACCATTAAGCTACATTAGAATTTGGAATATTAGTGTAGTTATTTAAAATGGTTTAATTTTGGAGTAGTTTGGTGTAGTGGTTAAAGAGCTGAGGTGATAAAGAGAAGGTTTTGGGGTTGAGTCCCAAAAGTGCGAGGTGATGCAGCCTTTGTAAACCACAGTTCAGAATGTAATGCATTAAAGAGGTTTTTAAGTTGTCATATTGTCAGTTATGAAGAATAACTGGCTCTTCTGCATCATATATCACTGTCTATGGGTTTCGCAGATCACTGCATAATTTGCTAATGTGTGCAGTGTTTTATAAACGTAATATTGATGCGTTTAGTCTTCTGTCCCGCCACAGAAAGTCCGACAGTAATCTGGTTCATTTCAAACAAAGTCAGTATACGTTTGGTTCGCTTCAAAGTTGCCGTTCAATTTTCATTATTAGTGCATACTATTTATTGCTGTTCAGATGCAAAGTGACATTTTTTCTGTGACAGATTCAGTTAATGGCTATTAATTATACCATCTCATTCATGTCCACAGTGGCATGCAATTTAATATGTGACAAATTTTAATGCCTAAGGTTAAGGGTTTGTTCAAATCCTTAGCTGTAATTGCGCGCAACAGTAATTGCTAACCGCAGCTTGCCTTAGAACACAAAATTCCCTGATGTTAAAACTGAACTGACTCTACAGGATGGAGAAACACCAATAACTGGCACAACGTCCATGTTGTAACAGGCTCAGAAATGTCCTGTGTGTTTTGAAGTGTTTTATTTGCCACATATATCTTTATAACGTCCTGTTCCTGGGCAGTGCTTGATCTCATGTGTGATGGTCTGTAAATAGACCGTCATGTTCAGTGTAAATCAAGAGTCTAATCTGTGGTATCAATGAATAGCTGTTGACCTTGGCCATTCGTTTCAAGTCGATTGCCCCCACTTCGACTACACTGGCTACTTTTCCACCCTGTTTACTGTAAGCTTTCTTTATGTTCATACGTCTTGAACTTGTATAAGAGAAGCTTTATGTGAGTTAATTTGTGGAACGGATGTGGGTTGCGTTGGGTTGGTGAAACGAAGCAGTGGTTGTGATTGTGAATGATATAAATAGTGACTCTCTTCCAGGTAACAGAAGATAGTCTGTTTCACCAGTTCAGGAGGTTTGATGTGTTTTAAGTGAGCAAATGACATTCAATAAGAATTATTCATTTATGAGTTTTATTATTTATTTATTATTTAATGAGAATTATTCATTTCACTTGTTTTGATGGATTTCACTGTGGGCATTGACATGAGACTGTCAGTCGGCTTTTATGTTGATGTCTAGATTAAGTTGAGCTGTCGTTTATTGACATTGTCTTGAAAACCTGAGCAACAGCAAAACGTTTGCACAGGAAAACACCTCTTACATTTTTTTTTTCAGAACCTGTTTTAAGAAAAATTGATTTGGTACATTTAAAGGGATAGTTCAGCCAAAAATGAAGATTTACTCTCAGGCCACCCAGTATTTAGATGAGCTTGTTTGTTCATTGGAACAGATTTGGAGAAATGTAACATTATATCACTTGCTCACCAATGGATCCTCTGCAGTGAATGGGTGCCGTCAGAATGAGACGTCCTCTATTCGTAATACTGCTTTCTCCAGTAAAAAAGGTGTCTAGTCTGAATAAGGAGAGAAATATGCACAAATTAAGCACTGTTTGCAAGCAAAAGGAGTTTTAAACCAATATGTCAGTGGATTTTGATGTGAGACAGCAATAGGGGATGGACTTTTTCACTGCAGGAAGCATTATTATGAATTATGGACACATTTTGTCCAGAAGTTATGGTTTAAAGTATGGCTGTGCAAAAAATCGAATGCGATTTTCATGCTCATCTTGTCAGTAAAGCCTAGCTTTAACCGGCAATGAATCGCCTGCGATTTTGAACGCGATTTTGCGTAGCTTGTCAGTGATCTACGGCTCTGTGTAGTAAATGCCGCTCCATCTGAAAGCATGTGCTGGAGATTTACTACTAATCACAGAACCAGCTTTACTGACGAGATGAGCATGAAAATCACATTCGATTTTTTGCACAGCCCTAGTTTAAAGTTAAAACGCCTTAATGGTGGGTTTGTTTCTTACAAACATGCAGCTTTTCTGGAGTCATGTGGATTGCTTGTGGATTATTGTGATGTTTTTATCAGCTGTTTCGATGCTCATTCTGACGGCACCCATTCACTGCAGAGGATTCATTGGTGAGCAAGTGATGTAATGTTAAATTTCTCCAAATCTGTTCCAATGAACAAACAAGCTCATCTACGTCTTGGATGGCCGGAGGATGAATACATTTTCAGCAAATTTTCATTTTTGGGTGAACTATTCCCCTAAGACTAGCCTACCTGTCCCAAAATGCATTTCTGTGGCAGTTACATTTGAAAGCTGGAAGTGGTATCTTAAAAAACGCCTGAAGATGTCAATTTTAATTATGTAATGACTTCTGAACATATTTTTAGGACACTAACATTCACACATTCAGAATATTTCCGCAAGAGAATTGCTCTGACAGCAGGCCTCAGTGGGGGTAATATCTTCTGCGTGTGTAGGAAAAGGCCCTTTTTTAACTTAAAGGTCCCCTGAAGTGCCTTGAAACACGCAGCATTATTCTATGTGGTGACGTAATTTCAACTGAAACAGGAAGAGAGGGCGGGACATATCGAGCAGCCCCGCCCCCTTTTTAAATTAGCCAATAGCGTTTTGTTTATATCTGCACGGGTCAGAGGGAGCTGTTGATCTCGGTAAAGCTGTATTTGACAGCCACAGTCTAATAGATTACCCCCTAGATTCAATATGAAACTCTTAGTAAAACAAAATAGTGGTCATAATCATGCTGAGGCTGTGGACTTGTAAAAGTTTTTAATATATGCCGACTCGCGCATATGATCCGCTCCGTGCGATCGCGTCTCTGGACCGGAGCCAAAGTCCGGATCAGACTGTGTGCGCAGCCGGGGTTCGCGTGAAACAATGTGAAACCAGACCTCATTTGCACCAATAGAAAGCATATTTACACTATCTGAATCGTTCACCTATCACCTACATTGTGCACTTCGAACCATTCACTGTACAGGAAATACTACACTGTGAACAAGCGACCGATCTCAGCCGCCGCTTCAGCGTCTATTTATAGTGCAGGGGGCGGGCGCTTCAGATTCTAGAGAGCATTTGATTGGTCAGAAGATTTGATGAGAAGATGAAGTACGATGTGACGTCAAAAAAAATCGTTGAGCCATTTTGGCGGAAGTGACAAACTGCACGCTTTGAATGCTTATATCTTCTAAATGCAAATTTTGTCACTGTTTTGGAGCACACTGCCTTATAGATAACCTTAAGACTAACATATTGATACTAACACCCAAAAAACTTGAATTTTGATTTCATGGGGACTTTAACAGCAGTAAATTTCATTATGTGCATCTAAGTGTGATGTTTAAGTACAAATACAGTGTAATTAGTTTTGTGGTGCCACACTGTGCAAACACTGTCTGCTTACACAGATGCTATCAGGAATAAGTATATAGCATTGTTTATTCAGTAAACATGAAAGATGAAGTGGTGAAATGTATTTTTTTGCAGTTGGAAATTTTACTTCCATTGTGTGCGTCCCAGCAGTCGAAATCAAATTAAAATGTTGGGAAAAATTGTACATAGCCTAGTTTTATTATAACATTTCATTAAGATAATATTAATAATGTGATATTCATGGTTACTTGTGATGTTTAAAGAGTTAGTTCACCCAAAAATGAAAATTCTGTCATTAATTACTCACCCTCGTGTTGTTCCAAACCCTTAAGACCTTCGTTCATCTTCGGAACACAATTTAAGATATTTTTGATGAAATCCGAGGGCTCTCTGACCCTACCATAGACGGCAAGGTAACTACCACGTTCAAGGTCCAGAAAAGTACCAAGTAGTCCGTGTGACATCAGTGGTCAATAAAACAAAAATAACGACTGTATTCCACATTTTCGTCTCTACTGCGTCACTTGTGGACGCGCGTTCACGACAGTACCATGACGCGAGCGTGGACACCGCCGCCACACACTCGCGTCATGATACTGTCGTGAATGCGCATCCACTAGTGACGCAGTACAGATGAGAATGTGGAATATTTTTGTTTTCTTTGCGCAAAAAAGTATTCTC
>NW_015505342.1:276241-284610 GCF_001515645.1 Sinocyclocheilus grahami | reverse complement strand
GCAAGGTAACTACCACGTTCAAGGTCCAGAAAAGTACCAAGTAGTCCGTGTGACATCAGTGGTCAATAAAACAAAAATAACGACTGTATTCCACATTTTCGTCTCTACTGCGTCACTTGTGGACGCGCGTTCACGACAGTACCATGACGCGAGCGTGGACACCGCCGCCACACACTCGCGTCATGATACTGTCGTGAATGCGCATCCACTAGTGACGCAGTACAGATGAGAATGTGGAATATTTTTGTTTTCTTTGCGCAAAAAAGTATTCTCGTAGCTTCGTAACTTTACAGTTGAACCACTGATGTCACACGGACTACTTTGCCGATCAGCTTGGTACTTTTCTGGACCTTGAACGTGGTAGTTACCTTGCTGTCTATGGGAGGGTCAGAGAGCACTCAGATTTAATCCAAAATATCTTAATTTGTGTTCCGAAGATGAACGAAGGTCTTACGGGTTTGGAACAACACAAGGGTGAGTAATTAATGACAGAATTTTCGTTTTTGGGTGAACTAACCCTTTAAGTGCAAACTGACACAACTGCAAAACTACTTTAACAGATAATATCGAGAATATTTACTATAGTTGTCAATATTTACTTGGGAGACATTTGGTTTTAGTTTAAATGAATCCTTAGAGCTAGACTCTGTAGCATTTAGTAATTCCATTAAGTGCTTCTCAGCAGCCGGTGTGATCAAATTAAGAAGACTGGAAGAAATGTACATATTTTTATTTTAGAATTTCATCAAGATGTGGGCAGAGTTTTAGTCATTTGAGTAGCAATAGCACCTATCATGTGCAAATTAAATCAGGCCGAATACGTTTACTGTCAGTTCGTGGGTGTGTTAACTGCCCAAGTTAGCTAACCTGAAATTCTTTCAGACCAACTGATAAATCTTTTTCAATGTTGTCAGTACAGTACAATAACCTCTTTGACCAACTCCTGGTGAAAACTCTAGTGCCTATGGTAAATTATTCATCAGCATTTTCCATAGCTGTCCTATGGTTATGTAAGTTTCCGAGGGAACGGACACTTTCTCTATGAATGCGGTTCCACACTATTTCAGGCACTCGCGCCCCGCAGGGTTCCTCTGACGTGCAGGAGTTGTCGTTTTGTTTAGTTGGAAACTGGCATTTCAGTTTTGATTCCAAGACGCAACAAATAGAACATTTACTTCAGTTTGCTAGCTAGGCACAATGATTTAATTTAAAGTCTTAAGAAGAATAAACTAGAAGTTCGGCCTTTTGTTTTGCCATTACATAAGTGGTGTCGATCAGTTGGCCCGATAGTTATGATATAATTTGAGTAATCAAAGTTTCCTGTGTAAAATTTCATTTTTGGATACGTCCACGTGTGCATTACTGTGCAGCATCAATAAGTTTTAATGTAATCATAATGTAATGTCAATTCTGTCAGAGGCGATTTAAGCCCTCATAGCCTTCTGCTTGATATAAGATAACACTGCTTAGTTTAAGATAGCACTAGATGTTTGCTTATCTCAAGGTAGTGTGTACAAAGGTCAGAAGTTCTCACAATATTATCTTCTCCTCTCAAGAGATCCTCCCCTTTCAGAAAGAACATTTGCAATCTGTAATTAAGCATGACGCATTATAATAATTACAAATGAATTGCTTAGAAAAATTTGATTGTAATTATACTTTATCGTGGTAGAAACAATAATAATAATAATTGAGTTTTACTTTAAATGACCTAAGCCTGAGCTACTAGTCATTTATAAAATTAAGTCGTTTTGTTCATATCTATTAGTAAATTTCATACAATTTCATACAATTTACTCTGGTTTGTAGCAGAACAATTACAAAACATACTACATTAGTCCTTTAAGTGCAAACTGACACAACTGCAAAACTACTTTAACAGATAATATCGAGAATATTTACTATAGTTGTCAATATTTACTTGGGAGACATTTGGTTTTAGTTTAAATGAATCCTTAGAGCTAGACTCTGTAGCATTTAGTAATTCCATTAAGTGCTTCTCAGCAGCCGGTGTGATCAAATTAAGAAGACTGGAAGAAATGTACATATTTTTATTTTAGAATTTCATCAAGATGTGGGCAGAGTTTTAGTCATTTGAGTAGCAATAGCACCTATCATGTGCAAATTAAATCAGGCCGAATACGTTTACTGTCAGTTCGTGGGTGTGTTAACTGCCCAAGTTAGCTAACCTGAAATTCTTTCAGACCAACTGATAAATCTTTTTCAATGTTGTCAGTACAGTACAATAACCTCTTTGACCAACTCCTGGTGAAAACTCTAGTGCCTATGGTAAATTATTCATCAGCATTTTCCATAGCTGTCCTATGGTTATGTAAGTTTCCGAGGGAACGGACACTTTCTCTATGAATGCGGTTCCACACTATTTCAGGCACTCGCGCCCCGCAGGGTTCCTCTGACGTGCAGGAGCTGTCGTTTTGTTTAGTTGGAAACTGGCATTTCAGTTTTGATTCCAAGACGCAACAAATAGAACATTTACTTCAGTTTGCTAGCTAGGCACAATGATTTAATTTAAAGTCTTAAGAAGAATAAACTAGAAGTTCGGCCTTTTGTTTTGCCATTACATAAGTGGTGTCGATCAGTTGGCCCGATAGTTATGATATAATTTGAGTAATCAAAGTTTCCTGTGTAAAATTTCATTTTTGGATACGTCCACGTGTGCATTACTGTGCAGCATCAATAAGTTTTAATGTAATCGTAATGTAATGTCAATTCTGTCAGAGGCGATTTAAGCCCTCATAGTCTTCTGCTTGATATAAGATAACACTGCTTAGTTTAAGATAGCACTAGATGTTTGCTTATCTCAAGGTAGTGTGTACAAAGGTCAAAAGTTCTCACAATATTATCTTCTCCTCTCAAGAGATCTTCCCCTTTCAGAAAGAACATTTGCAATCTGTAATTAAGCATGACGCATTATAATAATTACAAATGAATTGCTTAGAAAAATTTGATTGTAATTATACTTTATCGTGGTATAAACAATAATAATAATTATTGAGTTTTACTTTAAATGACCTAAGCCTGAGCTACTAGTCATTTATAAAATTAAGTCGTTTTGTTCATATCTATTAGTAAATTTCTCATAAAGTTACTTTTTAGCAAGACTTCATACAATTTACTCTGGTTTGTAGCAGAACAATTACAAAACATACTACATTAGTCTTTGTCCTATATTACACTATTAATCCTGCTTATGCTTTTATCAGCAGTAGTACTTTTGTAGTACTGCTTGAACAGATTTAGAAATTGTGGATAATGGAACAGGCCATCCAGGATGTAGCATTACATCACTTGCTCATTAATAGATCCTCTGCAGTGAATGGGTGCCGTCAGAATGAGAGTCCAAACAGCTGATAAAAAATATCACAGTAATCCACACCACTCCAGTCCATCAGTTAACGTCTTTTGAAGTGAAAAGCTGTGTGTTTGTAAGAAAGAAACCAATCATTAAGACTTTTTCAACTTCAAACTGTTGCCTCCAGCTAAAATATGAGTCCTCTATCTGTAATATTGCTTTCTTCAGTGAAAAAATGTCTGAATCAGGAGAAAATATGCACAGATCAAGTACCGTTTACAAGCAAAAACAGCTCTTAAAAATATATATTGGTGGATTTTGATGTGAGAGGACAACAGGGGATGGATCTTTTTCACCGGAGGAAGTGGTTATATGGATTATGGGATCATATTGTGGCAGGAAGTGACGGTTTAAAGTTAAAATGCCTTGATGGATTTGTTTCTTTCAAATATGTAGGCTAGTTTTTCACTTCATAAGACGTTCATTGATGGACTGGAGTGGTGTGAGTGGATTTTTTTATCAGCTGTTTGGACTCTTATTCTGACGGCACCCATTCACTGCAGAGGATCAGTTGGTGAGCAAGTGATGTAATGCTAAATTTCTCCAAATCTGATGAAGAAACGAGCTCATCTACGCCGGGGATGGCCTGAGGCCAAAAATGGTCATTTCTTGGTTAAAAAAACACCCTTTACAATAGTAAAGCATTTTAAAAGTGCAGAGATGAACTGTTATACCCACTCTTAATACCGACACAATACAGATAAAAGGGTGTAACTTTCTTATGGATAATTTTAGCAGCAAATGACGTAATGTATCAAATTTCTGGGCCACTGGTCATTGTTTAGTTATTATGTGATATGAATGATATGAGTATGGCATATTTGCATGTGTGTGTTGTGTCCTGGGGGTTGTTAAAATACCAGTATCAGGTTTAGTAAGATTTGTTAACCTAATGGAAATTCAGGTCTTGACCTAGTTTCTTTGTGGTTATGTGGCATCTTTTTGCTTGCCGGTTTACTGTTTTGTACTTCAAGTGTGGATTTGTAGATTTTCCGTTTGTGTGGTTCATATTGAAGTGTTTAATAATTGTAGCTAATAGGGATGCTCCGATCGATCGGCCGATAATCACATTTTATGACTCGATCGGTACTCACTACACTTGGCCGATCTCACGAACCGATCGCAATCTGATGACGTCAACGCGTGACGACGTACATGATACGTGGGGACATAAAATTATTTGGCGCCACAGTCAAGTCATCGCCGGTGTGGAAATGCTATGACGTTTTGAGAAACAATGAAATATTTGCTATTTGTCGTGTATGTTTTGCATGATGATATGATGAATAGATGGTTAGTTTTTAACAGCAGATTCAGTGACATTAGAGCTGATCTGCGCCTCACTGCACGCGTCTGCGGCGCGTTACGGCTCCATGGCTACCGGAGTTCTGACGATTTGTGTTGCACACTCCGATTGTGCTATCAGTGCAGACTGATAAACAAACACAGACCAGAAGTTAACTTCGGGCCAGGCGCGTGCGCCCGATGAAACCGTCTATATAAAGCTTGAAGCATCAGAATCGGTATCGGCCGATCACCATAACAAGAAATCGGTACTCCGTATCGGCTGCAAAAATCCTGATCGGAGCATCCCTAGTAGCTAAGATTAATTTATATTTTGTACAATAGTACATTGGGGAGATAGTGTGTGGGAGTTTAAGTGTGTGTCCAGCATGTCCGTTTGGCAAAGCAAGGCAGTTGTTGTCTGGGAAGGATTCCTTACCAGCTTTGGTAACTTCAAAGTCTATTTTGTTGTATTTCATGATTGCGTTAAGATCAAAAACAGCCCTTTGCTCTCTTTTCTTTTTGTGTTTCATTAGACATTCGCGACCACTTATGAATAATTGACTTTTGAATTCTTCTGCCTAAAGTGGGAAATATGTGTCGGCAAACTCTGGAATCGTGAACAGTGCCTGGCTGAGGGAGTTTCATAGCATCCTGCTTCTGTAGAAACTGAGCACACTTTGCCAGACAATGTCAATGACGTTCGTACATAATTTCTATATATGTAAATTTGACACCCATTTGGATTGTTGGAGGAAAGCATTGTTTGTCAGAATGTGAATATGCAAAGCAAATAGTTTCTAAAAATGTATTGGCTGAGGTGCCACATTATATAGTTATAATATACTGCTTTTATGCAGCACTTTATTGTCACATTTACACTGTCTGAGGAACTTTTTAATTCACTGGGGTAACACTGGGATAATCCAACACAGGAGCGAGGAATGACACATGTACAGACTAAGTAGATCCGACGGGAGAAACGCAAAGACAGGAGCTTAAATGCTAGGGATAATTTCATAGGGCCCTAAACTTAGATTTTATGATAGAGACAATGCATTTATGCCAGCTATAATATCTACTATATATATGTTAAAGACAGTATCACATTACAAACAATATAACATTTATTCTTGCTATAATCCCACATTTTAAACCTATTTAGGCTCTAAATATTATCCTGTTACTATCACAGTGGTTTTAATAAGGTTGTAAGAACTGCTTCACACCTCTGCCTCCAGTGGCTTATTGCTTTAACAACATTCATTAAACAACATAGTAAATATCAAAGGTCACATATAGTAGGTCAGAAAGGGCATTGAAGAGTTTCTAAAACTGGTTATTCTGGGATTATAGGGTCATCAAGGGTTCAACTACATCAGAAATGTCTGCAGTTATTGTGTGTCCTTTATGTGGCATCCCCTTCTGCTGGCTGTATTTAAATCTGTGCCCAAATGCAAACAAGTATATTTGTGTTCATGTAAAATAACAATTTTGTCTTTTGTTCCCTGGAAACCTGTCAGTCTAGGTTTGCTTTAACGTTTCCATCCTTTGCTTTGGCTCGATCCGCTCATTGGTCTGTTACGTCAGACACTGTTTAATCCCACAACAATGTGAAATGCCAGAGACCATATTGTGACCCTGGTGATGCGGTCATCCGTTATGATGTCACAGCTCTAGTCACGTTGCCTGGCAGCACAGGTGGAAGAAAATTGTTTCCTTTGCATGCTTTGCAGCTAAGCCACTTCTGGACCTTGTCTGAGTTTTCTAGACTCTTCTGAGTGGTTGCTAGGGTCATTTGAGTGGTTGCTACTTGCTAGAGTCATCTTGCTGGGCCATTTCTGGGGTCTTTTGAGTCTTTACTATGACATTTTGGGTAATTATCTGGGTCTTCTGAGCAGATGTTAGGGCACGTGAGTGGCTTCTAGTAGGGCTGCACGATAAATCGCATGCGATATTTAATGCGCATCTTGTTAGTAAAGCCGGTTCTGTAATCAGCGGTAAATCTCCATCACATGCGTGCTTTCAAATGGAGCAGCATTTACTACACAGAGCCGTTGTTCACTGACAAGCTGCGCAAAACCACGATCATATATGATCTTTTAGGGAAACTGCTATCTTTTAGGTCATTACTAGGACCTTCTGGGTAGTTACTGGGGTCCTCTGAGTGTTGCTAGGGTCAATTGAGTGGTTGCTAGGGACATCTGGGTCGTTTCTTGGGTCTTTTGGGTGGTTGCTAGGGCCATTTGTGTCTTTTCTAGAGTCTTTTGGTTTTGGGTGGTTACTAGGACCTCTGGGTGGGTGCTGGGGTCTTCTGAGTGTTGCTAGGGTCATCTAGGTCTTTTGGGTGGTTGCTAGGACCTTCTGAGTGGTTGCTGGGGTCAACTGGGTGGTTGTTAGGGTCAAATGAGCGGTTGCTATGGTCATCTGGGTAATTTCTTGGGTCTTTTGCATGGTTGCCACTAGGGTTGGGTACCGAAACCCGGTACCAATATGGCACCGGTACCCATGTAATCGGTATGTACTAGAACCGAATCCGAACGCAGATTTCGGTGCCATGCCTGAGCGATCGATTGAAATATTTGTCCGCTGGTTCTCCGAAATGGACGTAAGAAGCATCATCACTGGCACCGCACGTGAAAAATAATTTCCAGACTGAGAAAATGCACGTGAACTCAAGTCGGAAAGCTCTAATAATACAAATCCAGCTCATCTTTGTAGTAGCGAGAGTGTCCATGTTGTTTTCACATTCCGACTTAAAAGCACAGCTCGGGAAATGAGAGCATCCGAGGAGCGCGTGAATGCAGTAATTACTCTTGCTCTGATGGCAGCAGGTAGCCTTCCGTTAACTAAGCTAAACATGCTTAAATTAAAATGCCTAAAGCTACACCTCCCTTGTATTCACATTTCTTTTCCGTGTCCACTCCTTTAAACATTCTAATATTGTGTATAATTTTGGCGCATCAGGGAGCCGCTTTCAGGATGCGATGTAACGATCAATTTCGCGATCACACGCATGTAAAGGGAGCACATCTTACAAGATCAGATATTTGTCAATGAGCTCAGAATCTGTTGAGCAGCAAATACTCCAGCATGGTCTTGTCAGTCATCTCTCCTTATTCTCGACCTGTGATCAGTCAAAGCTGGCTCCGGTAGCTCTTGTTGGATGCAGGGTTGCCAAGTCCGTGTTTTTTTCCACAGAATTGGGCTACTTTTAAACTGTTGCCATAGGTTGATTTTCCCAAGTGGGTTTGCAATATTGCATAAATTACATTTGAATGAAATGCTTGTATTGAAACATTTTGCATTCTACCTATGATTAAACTTTCATGGACTTCTACATTAACTGTTCCCTCCTGGTGGAATGACCTGCCCAGCTCAATCCAAGCAGCTGAGTCCTTAATATTTTCAAGAAACGGCTGAAAACACATCTCTTTCATCTTCATTTGACCCTCTAACTCTAGCACTCTCTATTCTAATGCTACTTCTAATTTTATCTGCTTGTTTTTTTTAATTAAAAAACTGGACACTCTAACATTTGCACTCTCTATTCTATTTCTATTCTAATGGCCAATCCATCATTTTTGGGGGATTTTTTTATTTATTTATTTTCTAATAAGTATCGGTTCAGGCACTGTTTAGGCACGAGACCGTTTTAAAAGTATCGATTTGGCACCGGTATCGAAAAAAACCCAAACGATACCCAACCCTA
>NW_015505342.1:265686-270301 GCF_001515645.1 Sinocyclocheilus grahami | reverse complement strand
CCAACACATCTTTGTAGTAACGAGAGTGTCCATGTTGTTTTCACATTCCGACTTAAAAGCACAACTTGGGAAATGAGAGCATCAGAGGAGCACGTGAATGCAGTAATTACACTTGCTCGGATGGCAGCAGGTAGCCTTCCGTTAACTAAGCTAAACATGCTTAAATTAAAATGCCTAAAGCTACACCTCCCTTGTATTCACATTTCTTAACCTGTTGTCCAACAAAAGAGAACATTATAACTTTTTTACTCCACAACACCAGTCAAATGCTTCCTTTTGTGATCTGATGAGGCTTCTTGTCACAGAATGAGGCAGAAAATAAGTTCCATATGCTACTTTAAAAAGAATACATCGATTAGCAATAGATTATAAATTAGGGTGACCATACGTCCTCTTTTGCCCGGACATGTCCTCTTTTTGAACCTACAAAAATGCGTCCGGCCGGGATATCTTAATTGCCCAAAATGTCTGGGATTCGGCTGATCCCGCTGTCCCGCTGAATCTCTGACCATTGCCGCCTGCTCCCACAACATGTGTTTCGCTCCCGCGATTTCCGTGTCCAAACATTCTAACCTTCTAATATTGTATAATTTTGGCGCATCAGGGAGCCGCTCTCAGGATGCGGAGTATTTAAATCTCTTTTGAATGAGCGTTCGCGCTGAGCTCAGAATCTGTTGAGCAGCAAATACTCCAGCATGGTCTTGTCAATCATCTCTCCTTATTCTCGACCTGTGATCAGTCAAAGCTGGCTCCGGTAGCTCTTGTTGGATGCAGGGTTGCCAAGTCCGTGTTTTTTTCCACAGAATTGGGCTACTTTTAAACTGTTGCCATAGGTTGATTTTCCCAAGTGGGTTTGCAATATTGCATAAATTACATTTGAATGAAATGCTTGTATTGAAACATTTTGCATTCTACCTATGATTAAACTTTCATGGACTTCTACATTAACTGTTCCCTCCTGGTGGAATGACCTGCCCAGCTCAATCCAAGCAGCTGAGTCCTTAATATTTTCAAGAAACGGCTGAAAACACATCTCTTTCATCTTCATTTGACCCTCTAACTCTAGCACTCTCTATTCTAATGCTACTTCTAATTTTATCTGCTTGTTTTTTTTAATTAAAAAACTGGACACTCTAACATTTGCACTCTCTATTCTATTTCTATTCTAATGGCCAATCCATCATTTTTGGGGGATTTTTTTATTTATTTATTTTCTAATAAGTATCGGTTCAGGCACTGTTTAGGCACGAGACCGTTTTAAAAGTATCGATTTGGCACCGGTATTGAAAAAAACCCAAACGATACCCAACCCTAGTTGCCACCCAGGGTCATCTGAATTTATTGGGTCTTTTGGGTGGTTACTAGGTTGCTAAGGTCTGGTTACTAGGTGGTTACTAGGTTTCTGGTTTATTTTTTGTCTCTTTTGGGTTGATGCTAAGGTGTTCTAAGTGTTGCTAGGGTCAAGTGGGTGGTTGCTAGGGTCATCTGGCAATTTCTTGGTTTTTGGGTTGTTCCTCATATGGTAATCTGTGGCATGTCTAAGGGCTTTTTGGTGGTTACTATGGACTTCTGGGTAGTTGCTTAAAGGCCCAAATCTCTTTAGAATTTTTTCCCATTTTATTGTCTGCCAATTAAAAAACTGTACTGCAAAAATGTCACCTGAAAATAACGTCTTAATGTCTTCTTTGCCGTTTAATTGTGTAAGATTAATTGTTTTTTCCCCCTAATTTTGTCTCTTCCTGTTCTTTCCAGTGTCTTCATTGTGATGGCGCATCCGGTGGGTGTGTCTCTGGTTTGATTGACAGCTTGTGCTAAAATGAACGGACTACAGTGAGGAAAAGAATGAGTAGAGACCACTCCCCTCAAACATCATGAAGCTCAACTCATCCTGAATCGCACACACTTCACACAATCACACAATCGAACTTCCTCGCCATGGGCTCTGTGTACCTGTGGAAGTTGTCCTCCCAAAAGTTGGGATTCTTCCTGGTGAGTTTTGGCTTCATTTGGGGGATGATGCTGCTTCATTTCACCATCCAGCAGAGGGCGACACACGAAAGCAGCGCTCAACTACGTATGCAAATATTGGACCTCAGCAAGCGATATATCAAAGCCCTCGCTGAGGAGAACCAGAGCGTGATGGATGGACCCTACGTAGGCACCATGACTGCATACGGTGAGTCCTTGTGTACCAAAATATTTGCTTTTACTGTTTGGGGTTTGGGTTACGGTTAGGGTGGTAGGTTTATGGTTGGATAAGGGTTCAGGGTTCAACATATGTTCAGTTTGACTGGATTTATGGCTCCTGAATTCTTGATTTGTCTTTCATAATGTTGATTCTGCATTGATGCCTGCAATCCCAACATCCCAATATTCGCAAAACGGCAAAAAATCATTAATTCTTGATGTTTCCATGTAAATTTCGACCACATAGTTTCAAAGTTGGCATCTCATCATTTGACTGGATTTATTATTCTTTATTCCTTGCAATTGCTGTCATTTTCCTTTTAAGGTTTATGTTTTAAGACAAAATAAACTTGCAAGTAATATTGAATCTGCATTGATGCCTGCAAATCCAGCATCGCAGCATTCGCAAAATAACAAAAAATCATCCATTCTTGTTGTTTCAATGTAAATTTCGACAGCATAGTTTCATGGTTGACATCTCAATCTATTCGACTGGATTTATGGCTCTGGATTTTGTTGTTTTCCCCCTGAAATTTACGTGTTAAAATAAAATAAAAAACAAAAAAATTAAATGAAATAAAACAACCATGCAAACAATGTTGAATCTGCATTGATTCCTGCAATCATAACGTCGCAATATTGCAATATTCGCAAGATGTCTAAAAATCATGCTTTCTTGGTGTTTTTAAATGTAAATTTTGACCGCAAAGTTTTCGAGTTTACACCTCATCATTTGTCTGCATTTATGACTCTTGATTTTGTTAATTTTTCCCCCTCGAATTTACGTTTTAAGATTTAATAAAACAAACTTGCAAACAATGTTAAATCTGTGTTGATTCCTGCAATCATAACATCACAATATTCACAAAACGACTAAAAATCGTGCTTGCTTAGTGTTTAAATGCCATGTTAATCTTGCGTGCCTATAGAGTTGTATTGCATCCTTCATATCTCCGAAGAGTCTTTAGTTTTATCAGATTTATAAAAGAAAGGTACAGCTTTACAATTTGCTCCAAAAACAGCTGAGCTTCTGGAGACGTGCCGTGGGCGAAGCTGAAGAGTTGCAAGCATGTTCCTGTTGTTTACATTATATGCATTTACGTGCCGATTGCCAACAAAACACAAAGAAAACACACTGCATCCACTGTTCGCGTAACGCTGGGTTCTTTGGGAAGCTGAACAAGGTTATCTTTCCCTCACATCCAAAAACACACTTCTTTGAAGACATTGTTCTCGAGCAAGTCCTGTGCAGCGCTGCCGACGACTTCCATAACCCAAATGAAGCACGTTGATGGGAGATCTTGCTCTCGCTCTGGTTGATGTGTGCGCGCGCTCTTCTGCGAGAAGTGCCCATATAAGGATTTCCGCCCTTCATGACGTCATGAAGGGCCATACTTGGAAAACAACTTTCAGAAACGTATTCAAATCCAGAAGGAGTGCATTTGGCACAGAAATACTCCATCATACGTCCAACTCGTGTTTTTAAACTTTGGCCATATTTAGCATGAGAATCCAACTCTTTAACCGTGTAAATAACTCAGAATGCAATGCCCTTTAAATGTAAATTTTGACCACAAAGTTTTTTTTTTAAGTTTACGTCTCATCATTCGTCTGGATTTATGACTCTTGATTTCGCTTTAGTTTTTTCCCCTTAAATTTGTGTTTTATGATAGTTGAATCTGCATTGATTCCTGTAAATGCAACATTGCAATATTTGCAAAAACTCATCCATTCTTGATGCTTCCATGTAAATTTTGACCACATAATTTCATAGTTGACATCTCATCATTCGATTGGATTTATGGCTCTTGATTCCTTGATATTGTTTTCATTTGCCTTCCATATTGACATTTTAAAGTGCCCCTATTATGGGTAAAGAAAGGTTCATATTTTGGTTTTGGGAGTCCCCAACAACAGGTTAACATGCATGCAAGGTCAAAAACACTTTCATTGTCTTATAATATGCATTTATTTTTACCTTACTTGTTCAACGACTCCCAAATGATTCGCTCAATGATTTATTTTTCCAAACCCCTCCTTTGCGTGACGCTAATCTGCGGTGATTGGTCAGATTGGTCTCATTTTCATTTCATCATGCCTGTAATGCCTGATAAAGCAGTGTTTGTGAGCGCAGTGCTGCTTTTGTGTACAGCGTTATCGGGGAAACCGTTATTTTTACTGCTCCAAAAGCGGCACCTAGTGGCAAAGAATGAATCTGCATTTTCATTCAGACCAACAGGAAAAGACCAACAAGTGGGCGGGCAATATGCTAATGTTTCATGTTGATGTCAACATGAAACGGCTTGGGATTCATTTTAAAAACTACTCGTTTCAATGATTCAGTAGACTTTTGAGAGACAATAACTTTATACACGGTGCACTTTCAGATTTAAAACTTTGCAGGATGTTTTCATTCACTTAGAGCTGT
>NW_015505342.1:203631-264226 GCF_001515645.1 Sinocyclocheilus grahami | reverse complement strand
CGATTGGATTTATGGCTCTTGATTCCTTGATATTGTTTTCATTTGCCTTCCATATTGACATTTTAAAGTGCCCCTATTATGGGTAAAGAAAGGTTCATATTTTGGTTTTGGGAGTCCCCAACAACAGGTTAACATGCATGCAAGGTCAAAAACACTTTCATTGTCTTATAATATGCATTTATTTTTACCTTACTTGCTCAACGACTCCCAAACGATTCGCTCAATGATTTATTTTTCCAAACCCCTCCTTTGCGTGACGCTAATCTGCGGTGATTGGTCAGATTGGTCTCATTTTCATTTCATCATGCCTGTAATGCCTGATAAAGCAGTGTTTGTGAGCGCAGTGCTGCTTTTGTGTACAGCGTTATCGGGGAAACCGTTATTTTTACTGCTCCAAAAGCGGCACCTAGTGGCAAAGAATGAATCTGCATTTTCATTCAGACCAACAGGAAAAGACCAACAAGTGGGCGGGCAATATGCTAATGTTTCATGTTGATGTCAACATGAAACGGCTTGGGATTCATTTTAAAAACTACTCGTTTCAATGATTCAGTAGACTTTTGAGAGACAATAACTTTATACACGGTGCACTTTCAGATTTAAAACTTTGCAGGATGTTTTCATTCACTTAGAGCTGTTACACACTGCATGAAAGGTAATTTTCAAAAATCCATAATAAGGGCACTTTAAGATGAAATTAAACAAACTTGCAAATAATGTTGAATCCGCATCAATTCCTGCAAGAGAACATCGCAATATTGCGGTATTCGCAAAACAACCGAAAATGATCCATTCTTGATGTTTCAATGTAAATGTTGACTACATCGTTTCGTTGCAGACATCATCATACGACTAGATTTATGACTCTTGATTTCTTATTGCTTTCGTTTTCCTCTCAAATCTTTTCCATTCTTAATGTTTCAATGTAAATTTCAACCACATTTCATAGTTGACATCATTTGCATATAATGTTGATCTGCATTGATTGCTGCAATCGCAACATTTCAGAATGATTAAAAATCATAAATTCTTGATGTTTTGGTGTCAATTTTGATCCCATGGTTTTGTACTTGACATCGTACGTCGCTCTACATCGTCAGTCGCAGCCGAAACGGAACACATTTTCTAGTTCACTTTTCGTCCACTGCTTGCAGTAGAAGTTCTGAATGTTTTCTGCTCAAATGCAGCTCCATAAACAACCTGCAACCTTTGAATACATTTGAGGATGGTGTGAGGAATAGAGAGCCGTACTGTGAAGAAAAGCTGCAGGAATTCAAAAAACTGTGGGAGATGAACACTGCAGTTGTGCAATTTGCATCCAGCAGTTAGTTTGAAGTCCGTTTTCATATCAGCTGCATAAATCGACATGGCTGCTGCACTGCTGCAGCACTACCCCTTTTATCTCACCTCCTCTGGCTTTGTCTTTCCTGGCACTGTGTTCTTCCACTGCCTGTTTTAACCTATATTTAGCTCTCATGATGGCCTGAGGCTGCAGCTGAGAAGCAATGCCATGCAGAAATCGCATTTGTGATCAGCTGCAACCATAACAGGCAATGTTTAGAGAGACATCGTCATCGTTCTTAAACAGAAGAAAGCCACGATGGTGTCTGTTTTAGCCTTTCTTTCAGCACAGCCGTCGATAACTTATTCATGCCACTAATAGAGCTGCTCCGTTGGGCAAGAGGCCTCATTACGGCCCACGGATGACTATCGATCATAAGACACACACCATGCAGCCTTTTGCAAACAATACGCCCATCGTTTCCACCGCTAAACTGCTTCTTTTATGGGTGAAGTTGCAATTTGTTGATGTGTTTATCAAGTTCAAGAAGATTCCAGAGGCGTGTGGTGCAATTAAGCACCTGTGACTTTTGGGTTTTTAGGAGAATTGAGCCCAATAGCATGCAGGTGAAATGTTAATGCTAATTAAAGGCCTATGCTTTTAGAGGAAACTCAACCGCTATGAGGAAGTACTTTGTTTCCTCAAGGCAGGGGTTTCGACAGGGAGATTGGGGTGGTGTTGCAGAGGGTGCAAAGTTTATTGTATGATCTCAAAATTCCTATATTATATTAATATTAAGTTAAGTTTAAAAAAAGTAATAATTTAATAACACTGTTAAACAGTCTTGTGGTCCAACAATTATTGTTTGTTCTCAACATTTGTTTTTGCAAAACATATATAAAATAATAATAAAATAACGTAGGCCTATCCATTGAACAAAAATATATTAATGCAAATAATACAATAACTAAAAAATAAAAAAAATTATACTATATTTATATTATTGTATATTGTATTTTTTTTGTATAAAGTTAGTCATTTCATAACACTGTTAAACAATCTTTAGCAAATCTCAAAATATAGACTTTTCAATATTGTAAATTATAATGTTGTGCTTTCCAAAGTTTTTAATTATTTTTAATATATAGAGTTTACAAATTTTCAGCCATATCATTAAAATAATTTTTTACGAGATCATAATTTTGTTTGATTTCCACATTTGTTTTTGCAAAAAAGTATAAACTTATTCATTAAACTAAATATTTTAATGCAAACAATACAATAAATATAAAATATTTAAAATTATATTGCATTTGTATTATTTATTTTATTTATATATTGTCAAATATCTTATCTTAAAATATATCTTAAAATATACTTTATTATATTAAGCTAGTCTTTAAAATAATAATAATTTAATAACACTGTTAAACAATCTTTAGCAAAGCTCAGAATGAATATCTAAATTCGGTTTACTTCTAAAAATTAGTTTTTAGTCTTATTTAATGTATTTAGACACAATAATATTTTATGAATCGTAATTGCAGTTTCACTTGGTGGATAAAACAGGTGATAAAAAGAAAAAGAAAAAAAATCTGGTTTCCGCATGTTTAAGTCCATATATGTAAGGAATTTGCCTTTAAGTCTTAGGTTTATAATTCATAGCGGTTTGGCTGCATTCGCACTATGAGTCTCAGTTCATTGTATGAACGGGTTGCTGTCTCAACGTGATCGGTTACTGTTTGACCTGTTAAATTCAATCAGTGTGCCATAGGGTTGTGCCGATAGACTATAGTATCGTGTATCGACGATAGTCAGATATATCGCCTGTGGCTGATGCCACTGACGATAGCAAGATGAATTGAATTAATACGAATCTAATTAATATTAGGGCTTATTTGTTCCATTATATTTCTTTTTCCGTGTTTTAACAGTGTTGCACATTATAACCAATCACACGCGATTGTTATGCTTAAGAATGCAATGGCCAATCAGAGGCGTTCAGATGAGTCATCGCTGAAACAGCGGAGTTTCGTTGTTCAGAGCGCGATGTAAGTATAAGAGATTTATTCATAGATAGCTTCACTGATTTTAACGGGAGTGTATTTTAAAGTGCATAAACTCGCGCTAGACTGAGCTTGTGATGATATTCTTTGGTAATGTAAATGTTGTTTGCTCATTCTCTGTAGCCGATTTTTGAATAACTGAGGAAATATAAGCATTATAATTAGTAAATTACAATATTTCTATTGAATTGTTATCATGTTAAATACAAATTCAGTCACATTAAAAAGGCTGTTTTTAGCCTTACGCTGGAGTTTGTTCACTTTCCGGCAATGAAACTAAGTAAATGAATAATTAAATAAATTAGCACGATAATATCATGTATTGGCGATCTCACAGGCTGGGCCTATCCATTGAACAAAAATATATTAATGCAAATAATACAATAACTAAAAAATAAAAAAAATTATACTATATTTATATTATTGTATATTGTATTTTTTTTGTATAAAGTTAGTCATTTCATAACACTGTTAAACAATCTTTAGCAAATCTCAAAATATAGACTTTTCAATATTGTAAATTATAATGTTGTGCTTTCCAAAGTTTTTAATTATTTTTAATATATAGAGTTTACAAATTTTCAGCCATATCATTAAAATAATTTTTTACGAGATCATAATTTTGTTTGATTTCCACATTTGTTTTTGCAAAAAAGTATAAACTTATTCATTAAACTAAATATTTTAATGCAAACAATACAATAAATATAAAATATTTAAAATTATATTGCATTTGTATTATTTATTTTATTTATATATTGTCAAATATCTTATCTTAAAATATATCTTAAAATATACTTTATTATATTAAGCTAGTCTTTAAAATAATAATAATTTAATAACACTGTTAAACAATCTTTAGCAAAGCTCAGAATGAATATCTAAATTCGGTTTACTTCTAAAAATTAGTTTTTAGTCTTATTTAATGTATTTAGACACAATAATATTTTATGAATCGTAATTGCAGTTTCACTTGGTGGATAAAACAGGTGATAAAAAGAAAAAGAAAAAAAATCTGGTTTCCGCATGTTTAAGTCCATATATGTAAGGAATTTGCCTTTAAGTCTTAGGTTTATAATTCATAGCGGTTTGGCTGCATTCGCACTATGAGTCTCAGTTCATTGTATGAACGGGTTGCTGTCTCAACGTGATCGGTTACTGTTTGACCTGTTAAATTCAATCAGTGTGCCATAGGGTTGTGCCGATAGACTATAGTATCGTGTATCGACGATAGTCAGATATATCGCCTGTGGCTGATGCCACTGACGATAGCAAGATGAATTGAATTAATACGAATCTAATTAATATTAGGGCTTATTTGTTCCATTATATTTCTTTTTCCGTGTTTTAACAGTGTTGCACATTATAACCAATCACACGCGATTGTTATGCTTAAGAATGCAATGGCCAATCAGAGGCGTTCAGATGAGTCATCGCTGAAACAGCGGAGTTTCGTTGTTCAGAGCGCGATGTAAGTATAAGAGATTTATTCATAGATAGCTTCACTGATTTTAACGGGAGTGTATTTTAAAGTGCATAAACTCGCGCTAGACTGAGCTTGTGATGATATTCTTTGGTAATGTAAATGTTGTTTGCTCATTCTCTGTAGCCGATTTTTGAATAACTGAGGAAATATAAGCATTATAATTAGTAAATTACAATATTTCTATTGAATTGTTATCATGTTAAATACAAATTCAGTCACATTAAAAAGGCTGTTTTTAGCCTTACGCTGGAGTTTGTTCACTTTCCGGCAATGAAACTAAGTAAATGAATAATTAAATAAATTAGCACGATAATATCATGTATTGGCGATCTCACAGGCTGACGATAGGACGATATGAAAATTGAGCGTATTGCCCAACACTAGTGTGCCATCTGTAATGGAATCTGGTTTCTCTTGAAACAAGTAATATGTAATATTTTGCATCTGTACCTTTCTTTGTGTCCAATTGTTATATTCTGATCAGCTTCTGCTTTTCCTGTAAACCATAAGCGTGGTTTTTGTTTATAATGTGGATCTATATTTTGCTCTAATCTAATCGTGGTCAGTATGTTGTCTCCTGTCTAGATCGCGTCTCGCTGAAGCTCCAGGAAATGCATCTCATTAATGCATCCTGTTTGCAGTTAATAAGTCAGACAGACAGACAGACAGACAGACAGGTGAGGAGAAAGTTACAGACACCCAGAAATGATTAAACCAGGCCAAAGCGAAAGATCAGTTTGCATTATCCAGTGGGAGTGAAAGTGAGCTAGAAAAAGAGACTGACAGAGGGTGTAAGGTCAGATATGACTCACCGCGGTCAAATGAATGGTAAAAATGCGAATCCAGCCCTGTGGCTTTGTAGTCAGACTCATTTAAAGGTCGTCTTACCATTATATTAGAAGCGGTATCAACATTGTTTGGTGCCATCTTAACCTTTATAAGCACAATGATGGTTCTCAAAGGTGGTTTTAGGTTGTTGAGATGTTGATTTAGGGTGGTATATGCTTTGAAATACTGAAAATGATCTGGAGTGTTTAGATTCTGTGTATTAATTTTCTGTGCTTTTGTAATATTTTTTAAAAATATATATTAATTTGTTTGTTGTATTATTTGTCATGTTAAAGTGCATTTTTGTTTTTAATTTTTGTTCAGACTTTATCTAAATGTACCTATAGCCAATATTTTTATTTTTGTTGTTGTATTCTTCACATTCAATGCTAAAGTATGTTTTTTTAAATTATTAAATGCGAATCCAGCCCTGTGGCTTTGTAGTCAGACTCATTTAAAGGTCGTCTTACCATTATATTAGAAGCGGTATCAACATTGTTTGGTGCCATCTTAACCTTTATAAGCACAATGATGGTTCTCAAAGGTGGTTTTAGGTTGTTGAGATGTTGATTTAGGGTGGTATATGCTTTGAAATACTGAAAATGATCTGGAGTGTTTAGATTCTGTGTATTAATTTTCTGTGCTTTTGTAATATTTTTAAAAAATATATATTAATTTGTTTGTTGTATTTGTCATGTTAAAGTGCATTTTTGTTTTTAATTTTTGTTCAGACTTTATCTAAATGTACCTATAGCCAATATTTTTATTTTTGTTGTTGTATTCTTCACATTCAATGCTAAAGTATGTTTTTTTTAATTATTAAAAAAAATTGTTCTAAATTATTTTTAAGGGTACCGATAACTGATATGCAGAACCGATATTTAAAATAATGCATTCTTTCTGCTTTTTGATACAATACTAAATTCATGAACATTAGATTAAAAAGATGAAAACATTCATATTGAATATTTTATTAATAATAATTATTACTTTTATTACTGTTGTTGTTGTTTGTGGAATTAAATTTTTGTATTTGCATTTTAAGGGCATTTATAATTTTTAAGCTATTTTTTATTTGTAACAAATGGCTTTTAATAAAAAAATGCATTATCCAAACAGTTTCTAAATTAAGTTACTTTACCTGCGAATATTGTTGTTAGGTGCTTTTTAAAGAAGTGAATAATAGTAAAGGGAATATTGGTCAAACTGATTATCGGTTTTATCGGTTATTGTATGTTGAGCTGTCTTCCTTCAAAGCAGTGAGACAATGCTTGTTTTCCATGTCATGATCCCATTATTGTCCGTAAGATTTTGTTATTCCCACAAAATTTGTTACCTAGCTGACTTGCAGCGTGAGGGATTTAAATAGCATAAAAATTAGTCAAACAGCTTTAAAATAATTAGTGCTATTTTAACTTAGAATGAATGGCTTTATATATATGTATATGTATATGTATATGTATATGTATATGTATATGTATATGTATATGTATATGTATATGTATATGTATATGTGTATATATATATATATATATATGTGTATGTGTATGTGTGTATATAATATAATATATATATATTAGGGGTGTAACGGTACACAAATATGACAGTTCGGTACGTACCTCGGTTTTAATGGCACGGTTCGGTATGATTTCGGTACAGCAGGGGGGAAAACTAAACTTTTGAAAAACATTTTTTTATGGTTTACTGAACAAGTTGCTCTTTCTTTAAATACTGTCAGTTATAGTTAAAATTTTCTTAGTGATAAAAATCTTATCAGCTTATGCTTAAAACTATAGGGAGACCTTTTACATTATAAGGTTACAATTAGGAATAACAACTTAACCCAAACTTAAATTTAATTGCTATTTATTTTTAAATAGATGATCAACATTCAACTTAAAAAAATAAAAAAATTGTATGCAAACATGTAAATTGCACATAATGCAGTTTTTAAATTAACTTATAAATAATACAATTTCTAAGTTATTTGTTAAAATGTATTCAATTACACAATGGCTGTCATAGCATGTTTCATAACAGATTAATTTAAACATACTGTATATTAAGTAATTAAGACTAACAGGTTTAGTCAAATATAATGAGTATATGGTGTAATATTTCGCTAAATGCTCCTCTCTAGACTTAATTTCTCTTGTGAACTAACGAGCTGTGTTTTATTTCCACGCTGTATTGTTGATGTCTTTCCGCGGTTGAAACACTGATTGAGCAATTACATGAGGCATGAGATGTTCAGTCATGTTTATTCGCGTTAAAACTAGTAGTACAGAGGAAGGAATGATCGAGTTCACTCGCGCTCCGCTCTGCACAAATCTGCGGGGCGTCACAGCTCAGACACAGGAACCGGAGCTGATCGCGGTCGCTCTAGTCAGTGCTTGTGTTGGGATTATACCAGCACGTTTCTGAACCGTCCCAGAAGTGGCTCTCTAAGGCGTTTATATATATATATATATATATATATATATATATATATATATATATATATATATATATATATATCTCAAAACAATTTATGAATTAAGTTACTTCACCTGTGAGTGTGAATATTGTTGTTGAGTTGCTTTTTAATAGAACTGAATATCGGTAATAAAATTAAACCGGTCAAACCGATTATCAGCTTTATCAGTTATTGTATTTTGGACTGTTATTCTTCAAACAATGAGAAAATGATTGAAAAACTTGTTTTACACAGTTGTCTTGCAGCTTGTGGGACTGACAAATAGGCCTAGATTTAAAAAATGTATGTACTTTAAAAAAACGTTAATATCACATGAATGCGACCCATCCCAAAGGCTTTACTGCTCTCTGAGGGATTTAGTGATCATGACGTCCTCATTATTGTGCTACGGCACTCGCTGACATAGAAATATGGATTATGCTCTCTTGTCTCCATCTTTCAGAGAAAATCTGACTGGATTTGGACTATTTTTTGAGCCAGAAAGAAAAGCGATAGAATGAGTTTGAGACATTCAAGTTTAACTTCCATAATGTGACACATTTCTGCATGAAAAAGAATATTTAGCAAGAAATAATGGGATGGGATCGTTTGGGATTTGATTGGATGGGAAAATTGGGCCAGTCTTCACTAGTCATGCATCATGAGAAGTACATTTCTATTCTGTTCTTCATCCTTTTTTGAGATGCGAGTGAGAAACATGTCTTAAAGTATGTAACTGGAAATTAGTTTAACAACGTGTTTGTTCTTGGTTCAAGTAGTCGACATGAATTGTATGTGAAAGGAATCTAGTTAATGATAGTAATCATGGCTCATTTCTGGCTGACCACAGTTAAAGAATGATGCTTATTTGTCCTTCTCTATTGTTATGGTTTACTATATGTGGTTGGTTTGTTTATTTAGATTGTTTAAAACTATGAATCACTAATTCAAGAATCGATCTCTACTAACTGAATTTCGAAATTCTGATTCATAATTTCATTAGAATCATTCTAAACCCCACTTGTCTTCTCTTTCTCATCTTTTATAGTGTGTTATCAGGATGAAACGTTTGGTTGAGTTATTGAGCATATGGATGGTTCTTTATTCGTCTGTTCTGCAGGAAGCTTGTCTTTCAGATGGAGTCACATTAAAGCCTGTTTGAAGTACTAGAGGTTTGTTGGCCTCATTTGGTTGAGTGTGTGTGGATTGGACATCTAAATGGACGCCATGGCTATTTACTTCATCATAATGATTTATTCTATTCTATTCTATTCTGTTCTGTTCTGTTCTGTTCGTACAAAAGAAAAGACGGATAAGTGCGTAATACACCTTAAAAGTGTATTAATAAATATTGAGATTGATATTGGTTCTTATTTACTTATAATTACGTTCATGTTGTGTATTTTTGTGTGTGGGAAATATTCTTGCATGAAATGACATTTTGAAAATAGACATTTATATATTTACTATAATATTATTTTATGTTTGTGTGAACTTTCAATTAGATTCAAAACATTTTGAATATATATATATATATATATATATATATATATATATAATTGTATATGTTTTATATTGTATATATAACGTG
This sequence comes from Sinocyclocheilus grahami, assembly GCF_001515645.1. Classification (NCBI taxonomy): domain Eukaryota; kingdom Metazoa; phylum Chordata; class Actinopteri; order Cypriniformes; family Cyprinidae; genus Sinocyclocheilus; species Sinocyclocheilus grahami. The sequence continues at coordinate 254,518 of NW_015505342.1, read as the reverse complement.
TATAAAATAAAGACATTTATATAATGCATATATATAATTTTTTACTTTACTGTAATATAAACTATACAATTTATTTTGTGTAGTCTAAATTATATAAAAAAATGTAAAAGGTGCAATTATTGTTTTTAATAATTGTATTTATTTAATATAAATACTAAAAACTAATTATGTAAATATATACATTTCTCTGTAATATTGTAATCTTCTAGCTAATCATATGTATATCATATTCTGTTGTGCAGATCTAAAGAAGACTCTAGCTGTTCTTCTGGATAATATAATGCAGAGATTATCAAAGCTAGAGTCTAAAGTGGACAATATCATGTACAACGGGACCAGTACCAACCTGACCAATGGAACCGGGACCCCTGGACCGAACCCGGTCAACCCAGAAAAAGTCAATGTGGCAGGTACAGATGTTCTTTCTCGTATTTAAGTATTTTCTGATAATCTTCCTAATGAGCCATTCTGTTTCTCCTTGACCGTCACCCATTTCCAAAGTCCACGACCCTCTGCAGACCTCAGAGTAAACACAGCACTCTTTACACATCACATGCATCACACACACACACACACATGGTTTTCTTTCTCAGTTCCTCTATTCTTTATTGGATCCCATTGATTTTCTTTCATCTCCAAGATTAAGGACCGTGGGAGAAAACAAATAGTATTTGTTCGAAAAAAGGGCTTGATAATAGGGTTGGGCCGATAGACGTCCATCGCCGATGGCTGATATACATCACGATGTTTAGCCGGCATCGCGATCCCCATCCCCCAACAGCCCCCCCCCCTCCCTGCACAATCCGCCGCATTCCAATACCGTGTTCGGAAAGAAAATGACATGTAATACGGAACCCCTAAAGGGAATAAATACCTTATGGGAGGAAAATATATATTTCAGTATTTTCTCTCGCAGTTATATTATTGGGCAATTATACTGTATATAAATTGCGGGCATCAGGGAGCCGCGATTATGCCTGGCATTGAAACTGCTTTTAAATGTGCGATCGCTTTTTAGTTTCACTTTTACTTTCGAGATTTGTGATCGCACGCACTCTATTTATACAATGGAGCGGCAGTACTTACCACACTTTTGACAAGATTGATGTTTGCCAGTGGTGCTCAGGATCTGCAAATCATTCGCCATGGTCTTCAGTCATCTCCCCTTACTCTGTTTATGTGGTAAGTGAAATTATGTACTGCAATGTAACAGTCAACCGTTAGCAATCGTTATTTGTTTTCCATTTGTTTTTCCGTGTGTTTCTAAATACGGATTCACACTTCTTTTTTTTGGTTGACAGTTACACTGGTTGATTTTTTTATTACGTTGTATTTATTCATCTGCTAATATAGTGTTGTTTCAGGTTGTAGCGATGAATCCGAGAGTTCATGTAGCTTGAATTTGCCACTAAAGCAAAGTTTGACTTGGCAGCATTGAAGTTTGATGCTAAACTCTATGCGTGTGCGTGTGTTGTAGGCACAATGCCATCTTGTTGGCAGTTCGGATGACTGAATTTTAATTTAATATGATGGTTGGACATCTGCCATGGTAAAACTATAGTGTTCTCTATCATTCAGTATATCAAAGTATCAAAGTACCATGATATTACCATCAAATTCTGTCACTGTTACATGGTAACATCACAGTCATTTTTATGGTTATCAGTATCATTTTGGGTGGAAATACCATGTTTTTGAACAAAATTATCCATGGTGTTACTGTAGTTAAACTATTTTGACAGATTGGTCATTGTGGTAGTTTAAATTTCACTATATTGTATAATTCCACACTATAAATACCGTAGTAAACTGTGGTTACTGGTGTAGCCAAATAATACCATGTTTTTAGGACATTTACCACAGTAATACTATAATTTTCGGCACAATGTACAATTATAATCCAGTGGTTTTGGACATTTACTACAGTAATATCGTGGTTTTTGGATAGATACAGTGGTAATGCTATTCTTTTGTACATTGTCTTTTTGATCCCACTTTATGTTAAGTGGCCCTAATACCTGTGTACTTACATAGTAACTAGATTTGTACATAGTAACCACAGTGTAAGTACACATTGGTACATAGTATCTACAGCTGTAATGTTTGTGTAACTATGTAACAACCCACTGAATGGTATGTGTAAATACAAATGTGTAACAGGACTAACAGCACTTTTTGGTAAAGAAAGTGTTACATTTTATATTAAGTAAACAATTCTTATGGATTTACCATGTAATTACTCTGATGTTACACAGCAGCGGCCAGTAAGTTAGGCTTTACATATAAATTGTGGTTGGTGTCCAGAATGTTACACTTTATATTAAGTGGACAGTTCCTGAGGAGTTACCATGTAAGTACACTGGTATTACAGTGGTGCACCAACTCCACCAAATTGAGATCCAACTCCTCCCACTTTACATATCCCTAAACCTACCCATCTCCACCCCCCCTGGATCAAATTGTTCCAATTACTCTTATACATATTGTTGTTACAAAATGTAGTTATATATGTCCTGTTACACATTTGTACTTACACAAACCATTCAGAGGGTTGTTACATGTGTGTAGTTACATAAATATTACAGCTCTAGATACTATTACCAATGTGTACTTACACTATGGTTACATACTACGTACACATCTAGTTACGATGCAAGTACACAGGTATTAGGGCCACTTAATATAAAGTGGGACCCTAAACCATGTTATACAATGTTTTTGGAAATGTTACCAGAGTAACACCATGGATTTTGGATATATGCAATGGTACTGTGTTTTTAGACATTTACCACAGTAATACCATGTTTTGTTGTACATGTACAGTTATACAAACCCTTTTTTGGCTGTTTACCACAGCAATACCATATTTTTTTTGTACATGTACAATTATAATAACACTGTTTTGGACATTTATCGCAGTAATACCATGTGCAGTTATAATACCATAAATAGCATTAGATATTTACCACAGTAATGCAATGTATTCTTGTACAACCATAATTTTTTGGAAATGTACTGTACTGGAAATGAATTATTATGTTTCTATGTATATCTATAATATCATAAAACATATGGTAATCATTCAGTTCCATGCTTATATTAAAATACCATGGTATTACCATCTGATGCCATCACTGTAACATGGTTCGTCCACACTGCTTTGCTGTGAAGGTTGTATGTATGTGATTTCTCTGTGGCTTGACTTGATGTGTGTCCGGATGTGATCATCGTCTCTGACTCACTGTGCTTAATATAGGCCAAACCCCTGTTGAGTCATTTGGGGCTTGACAGCGGCTGGATACCGCTAACCCTATCTCCCTCCAACTGCTTTTTTGACAGACCCGCTGTGATGACAGTTCTGGTGACGGCCCTTTGTTTATAACGCAAACTGAGCCAAATTACTTTATAAGATACATTAAGTTGCAAAGTTAGGTTAAAACTACAGTATGTGATGGATATGGTGTGTTATGGCATTTGATTATGTAACACTCACCGTCCTGTCAATGCTAACTAGATTTGCGAAGATTGTGCAGAGCGTAAATAATTTAGCTCTTTTTTGAGTGGGCCATCGGTTTACTATCGGGGGTTTGTTGTGTCAATCTGTGCCGAATCCAGTGTAGACAGAATCGCAGATTATAATGGGTTCTGTTTTCTATAGTCACGTTGCACCGCTCACGTCCTGTGTAAACACTGGGGGAAATGAGCAAATTTTACGGATTCATTTTTAAACAAGACAGTTTGATGCAGGCTTTTCAGTGAGACTGAAAGTAAAAGATGATGCAGTGCTGAGTCTGACTAGAGTGGCTCTATATATTAATCTTGCAACACCGTAGGGGTGGGAATCACCAGAGGCCTCACAATACGATATTATCACGGTAATTGTGTCACAATACAATATTATTGCGATTTTAAATATATTGCGATATATTGCAATTTATTACCTTTTTCCAACTTCAAATTATGTCCCCAAAGGAAAACTTTGACGACATCTGTTTTAACTAAAAATAAATATTTCTCAGTTTGTTTATCTCACTTCAGTTTTATTATTGCAGTGAAAAAGGGGATTGTGAAGCAGACAAACTGACCAACACTTTCATGAAAACCTGTCATAAATGGCAAACTCAACTATTTGTATTACAGTCTAATCTAGTCCACCTTAATTAAATGTAAACAGGTATGCACTGCTGTGCTACTACAGGTATTTTGAACAGTGCAACTTGAAATTGTACTAAAAAGTTAAATTTTTAAAGTTCAAAGACCTTTCAGCAACTGGGGCATTTGAAAGTAAATTACTGCTAAATTTAAATTAAATGAAATAAAACATTTATTCTTACATCTAGGGATGCACCGAAATGAAATTTCTGGGCCGAAACGGAAACCGAACATTCTGGATGCACTTGGCCGAAAACAAAGTAATTTTGTAAGACTTTTTAAATTTAACTCAATTTTAATGATACTGAATTAAAAAAAAACACAAGCCAATAAATAACTACACTTTTACTAAAAGTAACACAATAAAACTGGACAGAATTTATATTAATATTGGTAACACTTTACAATAAGATTCATTAGTTAACTACTTTAGTTAATGATTTAAGAATGAACAATAGTTCTTCAGCATTTATTAATCTTAGTTAATGTTAATTTCAACATTTACTAATGCATTATTAAAATCAACAGTTGTGCTTGTTAACAGTTAATGCACTCTGAATTAACATGAACTAACAATGAATAACTGTATTCTCATTAACTAACATTAAGAAAGATTAATAAATACTGTAATAAATGTATTGTTCATTGTTCGTTCATGATAGTTGATAAATTAACTAACATTAACTAATGGAAACTTATTGAAAAGTGTTACCTTAATATTAAATATCAATATATTATTTTTATTAATTTCTATGTAACAGAATCAGATATAAGTTTTTTTTTTTGACTAATTATCCAAATAATGTAAAGTCCTAAAAAGCTATTATTATAAGAGCATATGAGCAGAGCATAGCAGAGCATAGCGTCACTGAAGGTAGCATTATTTGACCAGCGTTGCCCAGTACAGCTGAACTAGCCTACACCATGTTACAGCACAGTAGCGCTACTGCAAACCGGAACAAGTAGGCCTATACTGTATAGAAATTTCCTGTCAGCGCGTTATTTGAGTGGACTTTGCTTTTCCGATGAGCATGAGCGGTACACGAGCGGAATGCACATTCATAGATCGGAATATTGAGCGGCGCGTCAAACCGCGCAGTGACGAGGAGAGTGAAACATGCGCGCTGAACACTGCCGGGCTATGCGCCATATATATTATTATTATTATTATATGTAGCCTATATTTTTGGTGCATCCCTACTTACATCCCCTTCTTGTTTACAAATCCGAACTCGACAAATCGAAGTCCATACATCCAATTTAAATGCGGACAGAGCTTTCCTGATAACTTTCCGCGATGCTGCCCTCTTTATTTTACTAACTTACTGCATGCTGAAGGTGACCCAGCTGACCTTACCAGAAAAAAAACTCAACACCACCATTTAGTGGATTGTAAAGAAATTGATTTTATTATTCTACCAAATAGTATAATAAAAGATCGATGCTTGGCGTCCGTGTATCGATACAGTATTGCCGCGGAAAATATCGCGATACTATGCTGTATCGATTTTTTCCCCCCACCCCTACAACACAGTAGTGTGAGGAAACGTGTTTTTACCACTATTGCATTGTCTGTTCCAGACCGTTTGATTATATACTGAGTAGAGCTGCACTATAAAAAAAATTCCGTAAAATTTACGGTAAAAAAACGGCAGCTGTGGTTGCCGGAATTTTACTGTAAAAAATATGGTAGCAACGTTTTAGGTTTTACGGTTTTAACTTAAATTTACAGTTAAATACCGTAATTTCATTAACTGATATAATGTTAATATACCAACCTATTAAAGTAACATCACACTAACATTATAAGTGAACCTCAAAGAACATTATAAAATAATCAAAAATGCAGTTCATGACCCCTTTAAAACCACCCGGAACACCTTCAGCCATCGCCTAACAACACATTAAAATCACCCAGAAAACCTTTAGCATCTGCTTAATGCACTAAAACCATCAAGAACACGCCAGCAGCTGCAAATCAACACGTTAAAATAAGCCAGAAGACACTAACAGCCACTTAACAATATGTTAAAACCACCTGAAAAACCTTTGGCAACCACTTAACAACACGTTAAAACCACCTAGAAGATGCTAATTACATAGCAACGAGTTTTGCAGTGTGTTGAAATGCCTCTGTTTGCTTAACAGACTTTTCCTTTACGACTACACAACACTGTCAACTTGCTGGAGATGTCTTTGAGAACTCGAACCAACATTTTCAGATGTAAGTCATAGTTCAGGATGACAGCAACTCGAATCTTTACACACAGTCCGAAGCTCTGCAAAGCGCTATTATTCCCTGACGAATGACAGAGTGGGCCTGGCAGCTAGTGAAGAAAAGAAAGAAAAGTCCTGCTTCTCAGAGCTATCAAACGACTCTTTATAGTCCATCAACATGATGACAAAACTAAGTAATACCGTCTGAGAGAGCCGCACAAAGACTGATTGTGGTCTTGATGTTGGAACTGTAAACCGGCGAGTGTACGTGTGAACTCTTGCGGCCACATAATTGAACATTCTCCTTCTGCTCATTCTTGCTGAGTTCCTCTCAATGGGTGCATTTGTTAGAATGTTAGAAGAAACAAATATTTCAAAGAAATGGAAGGGCTTTTCTTTTTGTTCGTAGGTCACCTGCTGTTAACCTCAAACGTGTTTTGTTTCCCAGCAGTATCACCATAGGTCTCTTTGTCTCAGTTTGAAAGTTGTTTCTCTCAGTTTACAACCAATATACGATTGCATATGTCTTCTGATTGGCCCAAAAAATATTTATTAGAAGATCTGAGAAACTGAGTGTATTTGTTGAGGTTGTTTAGGAAGCATGCAACTTTAAAGTACCAGCAGCCAGTTAGCCTAGCTATTTTTCGTAAACGCATATTGATATTAGTCACGAAAAACTGCAGCTTGTAGCTAGCACAAAGAGGGATACAAAATATCGTAATTTTCCATATAAAATGATCAGCTAATTACATTTAAAGGACCATGTTATTTTTCTGGATATTTAGCTAACTATTTTCTAGGAATGCGACGATAAATCGATTCGTGGATCGCTTCTGCGATTTTCCGAATACATCGCGATTCTCTCTGGAATGGATTCTGAGCTTCGTTTTTAACAGCAGATGGCGCTGCATGCTTTAGAAACAGCCATACTTTGCTTGCTTCCAGTTCCTTACACACACACACACCACTTGAACCTAAAATAATCATTCATAAAGTTCGAAAAGGTTGAAGCGAATCACAAGAGTGTTCACAGTGGACTGTGTTTACATTAATCTCGCATCATAAAAGCCAAGGTGCAAGTACATTTAACCACTTACATTACTCAGCCGAACGCACAAGCGTTCTTTTCGTGAGAATTCAAGTGTGCGGTTAAAAACTAGCCTAGATCGCCATCTGCTATTAAAAACTAAGCTTCCAGAGAATCGATTCCAGAGAGAATCGTGATGTATTCGCAAAATCGCAGAATCGATCCACGAATCGATTTATTGTCACAACCCTACTATTTTCTTTGTTTGTATTGTCTTCGTCATTGTTTTTCAAATGTGAGTTGAATTAGCATCTCACATTTGCATCAACAAATTTGTCCGATTAAAACATCTAAGTCATAAAAAACCTACAGTAGAAAATATTGTTGTTTTCAATGCAGAAAAATTAGTGCAAGCTAGCTACACTTTTGTTTTTTCAAATATTTGACCATGAAGTGCTTTTCTAAGTTTATCGGCATAGTTTTTAACAAAGAGTTTTTAACAATGAAAATATTAGCCGTTTCAGCGTATGAAGATCCATGTATGCAACATGTCAGCTAGGTACATTTAAGAGGCCCGTTGAGTATTTTTCGTCACGGAAGCAAATTGAAGAAACCTTAATGGTAAAGTGCAGGAGTTTTTTTTTACTCATTAAAGCTTAATAAGCAGAACCAGCTGCAAGCAAGCTCATCGTAAATACTGAAATATAGACGCTGTTGCGCAAAAACCGACCTAGCAACACTATCTCAACCGATGTCTTGAGTTTCAAGACTAAATATCCAGAAGGTGGTGGGAATATTTGGAAGATTGGTTTGGAAAAACTGTTTATTGATTCTAATGCTAGCTCAAAAATGACACGCATAACATATGGTTAATGTTTGGTCCTTTTGTAAATTATTCCTATTGTCTTCACTCTTAGGATAACATCAGACCTGGATTGACATTATCTCACGTCTGCGTCTGTGAATCTACAAGATAAAAACCACTGATCCGTTGCCCGCCGATGTTATCTATCCAAACATAGCACATTTCACCCGGGCTTTCTCTCTTTCTCAGAGGTTATCGGCTCCGCGTGCCAGCAGCGAAGAGAGGCCAGGTGTTCGTGCGGTTCGTGTGAGTCTGTGTGTGTGTGTGTGTTTGTTTGCGCCAGTGGTGTCTGTTACCGTCTCTCTGGACGGTGCTGAAATGACGCTGCTGGCACGCTCTACGCTTCTGGCTCTTGACTAGATCCTAGAATCCTCGGAGAGAGAGAGGGAGAGTGAGAGACACAGACAGAGATACCCACTGTTAACAAACAGAATGGCTTGCTTCATTGTGCTCGTAGATGCCTCTGGTGGACGCAAGGCCAACGTGTAATTAATAAGCTAAACACTCACAGGCTAAGAACAATAGCACAAAGATAGCATTCATCCTTGCTAGCTAAAAGAGTCATAGGGTTAAAGTTACAGTTAAGGCCTGTTCACATCAAGAATGCTAACTGTATTAGCGTCCACACCAACTCAAGTTCTGTTTATTATAAATAAGCTGCAGTTACTTCATCTGTCGCTTCTCATTCTTTAAAGTCAGATTCTGATTGGTTGTCAATGGTTTTATAGTTCATCAGCTGGAAAAAAAAAGTTAACACTAAGTGTTAAATTGAATTCATCCCGCACTGTTTGTTTGATAGACGTGAATGAAATCTCGCAAAATGAGATTTGTGTGGCTTTTTGTGAACAATGTCCGACTACTTTTCTAAGCAATCAAACTTACACATTTTTACATAAAAATTAACTTTTTATGTAAAAACTCCTTAACTTCGAGGTTGTGAGTCTTGCATGATTTTTGTCACTTCCTTCAGATAACGTGTAACCAAAAATGTAGTTTGGATTTCTTTTTATCTCTTTTAACCCACTTGGGGGTTGCACCTGTTGTAAAACTGTGTGCCAATAATTATTTTTATATTATGAGCGATAAATTGACGATACTAATAGCTATGATTTTTGACACTAAGTGTTAAATAGATTTTGTCCCGTTTTGTGTGACTTGTTGTGAACAATGTCCTACTACTTTTTTTAGTGATCAAACTTACGATTTTTACGTAAAAACGAACAGCTTAACTTCAAGGAACTTCAAAGTTTTGTACAAGTTTTGCTACTTTGTTCAGATAATGTACAACCAAAATTCTAGTTTGGTTTTCTTTTTTTATCTCTTTTAACCCACTTTTTCTGGCTGATAATTATTTTCATATAATCAATATATGAACAATATTAAAATATATATATATATATATTTTTTTTTTTTTACTTACTAAATGCAAAATAAAAAGTAATTTTACATTTTACAAATGCAACACAACTCAACCATAGTATCGGCCGATATTGATAAAAAAAAACTTCAAATATAACCAATATAGTACCGATATATCATCCATCTAAATGTAAAACTGATCATTTTCGAAATGTAGCATTTGCTTTCCCGCATTCCCATGTCATCTGAAAACTGTTATCAGGATTAGCCTGATTTGATATGGAAACCTTATAAAAATATTCCTGGATGAGATTTTGCTGTCGGTTTGCTTTGGCTTCACAAGCTTGTTAATGAACACACAGCACAAACTCACACATTTGCTCCTAATTTCCCAGTGCTGGATGTTTATCACCTGTTTTGCAGAGCCGGAGGTCTCCAGAGAGTCGTGGCTGGGTGTGGAGTGTCCCTGCAGTTGCATTCATACGTCCGGGGCGGATGTGGCTTTCCCCTTTAGGGAACAGGCTAAACCAGTAATACTAACTACAATTTAACTTGCAAAAAAATGAAAAAGAAATAATGTTTAGGATGTTTAGTAATGAATAAAAACTGTAGTCAGTTCATGGACCATTTTGTTTAATTTTTAGCAATTTGTCTCCAAAAATGTATGTCAGAAACACACACTTCTATCAGAAGTGCAATCTGACAGTTTGTTTTTTGTTTTTCGATTCCTCATTTTGGATCCACTTTGACAATCTATAGCAGTATATTGTTGTCGGCCCGTGTGTGTGTGTGTGGGCTCCCGGTGGACGGGTGCACGTGCCGAGAGTTGGGCGAGTCTGAAATGTGCGCTTTCAGCAGGTGGTAACTGAAGTGTAAGGAGTGTAATAGGTGAACGGTCTGGTTTTGAGTTTCATCTGTTGGGCTTGATGCTATTGTGCTGTGTCATGACGCAGTATGTTGCTGATGAGAGAGCACATGTCGTTTTTTTGTCCATATTGTCTCCATTAGTGTGTAACTGCTTGTCTGTCAGTCACATTGTTGGCCTCTTCAGCTCTTGTGTAGTCAGAAATGTGATCGTTATCAGTGCTGGGTCCTGAAAGGCTCATTGTGTTGAACCGTTCTCTTGTGGGACGATGATCTGGTTCAGAGAAAGACGGTCGGCACACAGTGGAACTTAATTAAGATCCCAAAACGTTAAATTAGTTGTAATTTTTTTTAGCAATTCCTATGTAAAAAGTGAATTTAAGTATCAAAAGGCAAAAATGTAAGTCTTTCTGTGGAGCCTTCTGAATCGCCAGTGCCTTCAGCCAGACGCTTTCTGTAGCTGCATATCAGACCTACAGCAGTGACATGGGGTTATTTTGGCCCATTTCTCTGTCCAGAACCGTTTCAGCTCATGTATTTTTGGGATGTGTTGCTTGAAATGGCCGTTCCAGATCACAGCACAGCATTACTGAGCTCACTTCTTGGGCGTTGCAGTTCTACCCAATTCCAGTTATGACTATAATGCTATAAATATTAATATATTTAAAATTTTATTTTTTTTTACATGCTTGTAGTAGTAGTTAGTAGTCATGTTGTCATGTTAATTGTATTTTTTTTATTATTATAGATGTTTAATTTATTTATCTTTAAAATAATAAAATACAAATATATTTTAATGAAAAATGTTTCAATTTAGAATAATGATAAAAAGTATATTAAATAAATGAATACATAAATAGTAATTAAAATGAGTCATTAAATAAATACAGAGCCCTCCACTAATATTGGCACCCTTGGGTAAATATGAGCAAAGGCAGCTGTTAAAATAAATCTGCATTGTTTATCTTTTTGATCTTTCATTGCAAAAAAATCACAAAATTTAAGTTAAACAATGGAAAGTGGGGGGGAAATCTCATTATGAAATAAATGTTTTTCTCTAGTTCACATTAGCCACAATTATTGGCACCCAATTATTACAACGTCCTTTTCCCAAGATAACAGCTCTTGAGTTTTCTCCTATAATGCCTCATATTTATAATCCTGTGGAACAGAAGGTCATGGCTGGAGAATTTCATGCTCATAGTCACCCTAGTGTTCTAAAAAAAATTAAATGTGAATACTTCAGAGATATTTTACTCATTAAAAATTTCTAGGGGTGTCAATAATTGTGGCCAACTTCATTGAAAGGTTATAATATTATGATATAATATAATAATATTATTTTCACAGCCACCTTTGCTCATATTTACCAAGGGTTTCAATATTAGTGGAGGGCACTGTAAATAAATAATACAATAGAAGTTTTTTTTAAATTCATTTACATTAATGACAGTTTGGCAATTTTTCTTAATTGTAATGAAAATAATCTCTTTTTCTGTCTCTCTCTCTCTCTCTCTGTTTTCATGAAATGTACTTTTATATTAACAGTAATCGTCCCTAGTCTGTCCACATTCTGAAGTAAACATGTGTGAGGCACATCCATTTGAATGCTTCAGCAAAACCCTTCCAGCTTCGCAGAGTGACTGAACGGCCTCAAATCATTTAGAACGGAGATTAAATACACACACAGAGCACTGTACTCTCACACTCCTCCATACTAGCCATAGAAGTGCCCTTGGTGCGTGTTTTCTGGCATGAGAGAGACAAACACATGCTGCTCTGAGGAAAATGTGTCTCACTGAAGCGCAACCGAGAGAGAGAGAGACAGCTCTCCTAAGTGCTTTTCCTCTCTCGCTCCATTTCTTCCTGTTTTATCGTTGAAAGACACACTCGTTGTCTGCTTGATGACTCTTGTTTGTCGTGTGGGGTCTCGCACTATTTAGCCTGGAGGAGTGTGTGACAGAAATGACCATCTGTGTGTGTGCGTGTGTGTTTATGAGATTGCATGTTTACAAGAGTGTATGTTGAGCCTGTGTCAAGCACAGCTGTTTTTTCCACTCTACAAAGCGCCACATGCAGACTCAATCATTCCCTTTCTCTCTTCCTCTCAGCTAATCCTTGTTTTTGTATGTTCCAGTAAGAAGGAAGTTTAGTGAAGTTCATGAAAGAAGAAAACACGTAACTATTGATGTGATATATGGACATTATCGGCCAATCAGCAATCAAACACATGATGATACATTTATCCAAAACTAGTCCACTTTGGTAGTGCTGAATGGATTATGGGTAATATTACCATAAAGTACACAAACTTATGCACACTTCAACAATCCATCGGATTCCTGCCACGTTTTTTTGATGCCACAGAAGAGTTTCCCTTCAAAAAAACATTGCAAACTTTCATATCGCTGAAGGGATTGTGGGTAATAATAGCCTAAAGTCTAGAAACCTATACACACTTTAAAAATCCATACAATTCCTGGCATGTTTCTTGAAGAGGTCACGCTTAAAACTTCACAAACTAGTCCACTTTAGTAGTGTTGAAGGGATTGTGGGTAATATTAGCTTAAAGTCCGTCAGATTCCTGACATGTTTCTTGAACTTTGCACACTTAAAAATTTGAAATAGTAGGCCATGGAGTAATTTTGGCATGCTGTTTCGCGACTGACAATTTCCAATGTTACGTACTGTTTAGTATGGATATCCTGCAAACTTGGAATCAGGTTAAGCTAGTATCAGTAGAGGTGCATCCCAGAATGCATTGCACAGGCCTCTTCTCTTGCAAGGGCCTCTCATCTTAGAAGGAAAAGGTCAAGAGAAAACCATCACGGACAAATCGTCTTAAAGTAGAGCAAAGTATTGCACCCTTATTTTCGGTCTTTCGGTGTATATTTCGGCGCAGTATTGAGTCATTTTTGTACATTTGTAATTTTTGTATGCGTGTCAAGTCACCTTTATTTATATAGCGCTTTTAACAATACAGATTGTGTCAAAGCAACTGAACAGCATTAATTAGGAAAATAGTGTGTCAATAATGCAAAATGACAATAGTAAACACTCATTTTTCAGTTAAAGACAGTTCATCATTGAATTCAGTGATGTCATCATCCAGCTCAGTTCAGTTTAAATAGTATCTTTGCAATCAAGTCAACGATATCGCTGGAAATGAAGTGTCCCCAACTAAGCAAGCCAGAGGCGACAGCGGCAAGGAACCAAAACTCCATCGGTGACAGAATGGAGAAAAAACCTTGGGAGAAACCAGGCTCAGTCGGTGGGCCAGTTCTCCTCTGACCAGACGAAACCAGCAGTTCAATTCCAGGCTGCAGCAAAGTCACATTGTGCAGAGGACTCCTCTGGTTCTTGTGGTCTTGTCCCGGTGGCCGTCTGAGACAAGGTCTTTACAGGGGATCTGTATCTGGGGCTCATCTAGTTGTCCTTGTCATGTGACTCTCAAAGTGTTCTAAATTCTTTGTTTGTTAGCGAGTGACCTTAAGCGATGTGGATTTGTAAATGACACGTCCATCCTTTATTGTTTGGTGTTCCCTCAGTGGGTTGTTTGTTTCGTTTACAGGATGTGCTCTTAATGTGTGCTGTTCTATTTAGGCTGCAGCCAGTCATTGTTCTGCAGCGCCGTCATGTCTTACTGCTTTATGAGGGAGAGAGAGCAGAAAGATGATCCAGCCCTTGCAAATCAAATAATTTGAAATCACATGGCTAACACCCTCACATTACTGCAGTTTGTGTCCTCATGTCCCCTCCCTTCATCCCTTCTCATCTTGTCTCCTCTCATCTCGTTGTCTTTCCTCCCCATCTACTTGTCTCCTTTTTTTATCTAAACTTGACTCATCTCTTCTCTTCTCATTTGGTCTTCTACTTTCTTCTTGTCTCTTCTCATCTCCAGTCCACTCCAGTCATATTGTCATGTCTCCTCTCATCTAATCTCTTATTGTCTTCTTTTTCTTTTTTGACATCTCATCTCACCTTGTTTTTTTTCTCGTCTCATCTCATCTCATCTCATCTAATCTCATCTCATCTCGTGTCTTTTCCTTTCATCGTGCCTCATCTCACCTCACCTTGGTTCCTCTTCTCTCCTTTCATCTCATTTTGTCTCATCTCATCTTGTTTAATCTTGTCTCATCTCGTCTCACCTAGAGTCTTTTCCTTTCATTGCGCCTCATCTCACCACACCTGGGTTCCTCTTCTCACCTTTCATCTCATCTTGTCTCATCTCATCTAGTTTAATCTGGTCTCATCTCATCTAGTGTCTTTTCCTTTCATCGTGTCTCACCTCACCTTGTTTCCTTTCATATAATCTCGTGTCTTTTTCTTATATCGTACCTCATCTCACCTCACCTGGGTTCCTCTTCTCTCCTTTCATATCATCTTGTCTCATCTCATCTAGTTTAATCTTGTCTCATCTAGTGTATTTTCCTTTCATCGTGTCTCACCTCACCTTGTTTCATTTCATCTCATCTCATGTCATCTCATCTCATCTCGTTTAATCTGGTCTCATCTCATCTAGTTTAATCTTGTCTCATCTAGTGTATTTTCCTTTCATCGTGTCTCACCTCACCTTGTTTCATTTCATCTCATCTCATGTCATCTCATCTCATCTCGTGTCTTTTTCTTTCATCGTGTCTCATCTCACCTCACCTGGGCTCCTCTTCTCACCTTTCATCTCATCTTGTCTCATCTCATCTAGTTTAATCTGGTCTCATCTCATCTAGTGTCTTTTCCTTTCATCGTGTCTCACCTCACCTTGTTTCCTTTCATATCATCTTGTGTCTTTTTCTTTCATCGTGTCTCATCTCACCTCACCTGGGTTCCTCTTCTCTTCTCTCCTTTCATTTCATTTGGTCTCATCTCATCTTGTTTAAACTTGTTTTGTCTCATCTCGTCTCACCTAGAGTCTTTTCCTTTCATTGTGCCTCATCTCACCTCACCTGGGCTCCTCTTCTCACCTTTCATCTCATCTTGTCTCATCTCATCTAGTTTAATCTTGTCTCATCTAGTGTCTTTTCCTTTCATCGGGCTTCATCTCACCTCACCTGGGTTCCTCTTCTCACCTTTCATCTCATCTTATCTCATCTCATCTAGTTTAATCTTGTCTCATCTAGTGTCTTTTCCTTTCATCGGGCTTCATCTCACCTCACCTGGGTTCCTCTTCTCACCTTTCATCTCATCTTATCTCATCTCATCTAGTTTAATCTTGTCTCATCTAGTGTCTTTTCCTTTCATCGGGCTTCATCTCACCTCACCTGGGTTCCTCTTCTCACCTTTCATCTCATCTTATCTCATCTCATCTAGTTTAATCTTGTCTCATCTAGTGTCTTTTCCTTTCATCGGGCTTCATCTCACCTCACCTGGGTTCCTCTTCTCACCTTTCATCTCATCTTGTCTCGTCTCATCTAGTTTAATCTGGTCTCATCTAGTGGCTTTTTCTTTTCATCGTGTCTCACCTCACCTCACCTTGTTTCATTTCATCTCATGTCATCTCATCTCGTGTCTTTTTCTTTCATCGTGCCTCATCTCACCTCACCTTGGTTCCTCTTCTCTCCTTTCATCTCATTTTGTCTCATCTCATCTTGTTTAATCTTGTCTCATCTCGTCTCACCTAGAGTCTTTTCCTTTCATTGCGCCTCATCTCACCACACCTGGGTTCCTCTTCTCACCTTTCATCTCATCTTGTCTCATCTCATCTAGTTTAATCTTGTATCTTCTCATCTAGTGTCTTTTCCTTTCATCGTGTCTCACCTCACCTTGTTTCATTTCATCTCATCTCATGTCATCTCATCTCGTGTCTTTTTCTTTCATCGTGCCTCATCTCACCTCACCTTGGTTCCTCTTCTCTCCATTCAACTCGTCTCGTCTCATCTCATCTCCTATCTTATATTGTTTCCTTTCATTTTGTCTCCCTTCATCTTTGTCATCCCTTCATCATCTCTTATTTTGTCTCCCCACTTCTCCCCGTCCCCTCTTTCATATTGTCTCGTCTTACCTTGTCTCCTGTTCTCTCATCTTCTTTCCCCTCTCATCTCGTTTGCACTACCCTCATCTTGTTTTCTCTCATCTAGTCTCAATTCGACTCCACTTCCTTCTTAGATCTGCTCTGTTTTGGCCCATTTCCTGCGAAAACAATGGCTTTTGATTGAGCTGCAATCTTTAAGAATCTCCTCCTGACATCCCGGTCTATGGATCCGGTTAATCTCTTCAGGGATTTTATAGCTAATACAGATGGGAGAATTTAATCTTTAGATGTCAAGTCGAACACTAGAATCCTATGACTTCCAGCCAAATTGAACAAGTCACTGTGTATCTCTTGAAGTTATGATATTATGACCTAACCTAACTTTAAACTCTCAAATACCCATTAAATTCACTGAAACAAACAGCTGTTTTAACCGAAAAGATCGTTATGAATAGGGATGCACGATATATCGGCCAAAATTTTCATATCGGTGCATCCCTAGTTATGAATAACATGTTTATATGTATGCATGACAAGCGCCATCTCCGCAGGATGATGTCATATACTTGTGTCAGCCTTGCACTTGATATTCTACAATGCTTGGCTTTTTTAAACTCGGTAACTTGAGTCACTGAGATTGCTTATCTCCACTGTGCCCTTGAACAGAGCTCTTTCCTCCCGGGAACACCCAAGCGACTACTGTAAATTGCCTGAGATGAAAGCGTCTGTGAAAGTGTAAAAGTCTGCACTCAGATCAGGGTTCGTCTTGCATTGGAAAAGTGATACATTTGCTAGCACAGTAGATTATGTGTGCCTAGTTCACATCCCCAACGATTAGTTTTCTTTTGAATCTGCATATAGTACATTCATGGTCCAAGGTTCTTTCATGACATATGTGTTGACTAAAGTTTCACAGAAAGAAGGAGATTGCGGAATTTGATGGCTCGACAGAAACTGTGTTAGAGAGAAAGAAAAAAGCTGGGTCAGAATGTTTTTGTTTGCCCCTAAAGGGCAGTTAGAAGATAAAGCTGTACCATCATTTTCTTCGGCCAGAAGTTTATTTATATATATATATATATATATATAAATAAACTTCTGGCCGAAGAAAATGATGGTACAGCTTTATCTTCTAACTGCCCTTTAGGGGCAAACAAAAACATTCTGACCCAGCTTTTTTCTTTCTCTCTAACACAGTTTCTGTCGAGCCATCAAATTCCGCAATCTCCTTCTTTCTGTGAAACTTTAGTCAACACATATGTCATGAAAGAACCTTGGACCATGAATGTACTATATGCAGATTCAAAAGAAAACTAATTATATATATATATATATATTATGGTCATGAATGCAAACAGTGAAGATTCTAGATAAACAAAATGCAACTTTTGGATATATTAGATAACAGCTTGAATTATTATTGCGACCACAAAAACAGTCAGGAAATACATTTTTGAACCTGTCTTTGAACAGTAAAGTTCGTAGAAGTCTCATAAACGAAAAACAAACAATAAACAAAAAGGTAACTATCATAAAAAAATCTAAATGGTATTAGTTTAAACAATCTCATTACCCTTAAAATTAGATATTTAAATAAAACAAGTTCAAAAGACTTAGATGTTCAAAAGACGCAAAACTTACGAAACCGCTTAAGTTTACAATTTTTTCCCTGTCTGACAGTGTTTCATTTAATGCGTTATGTTTTGAACCTTACAAACAGTAACTTATTTGAAGTAAAGTTGAAATATTGAAAAAGTAATTTTGACTGCAAACTGCTTTGCCTTTTTACTTTCTTAACGTCTTTTTTTACATTCTTTAGTTATCGACATTAAGTTGTTCTTTATATATCATTGATTTTTTGTTTGTTTATTTTTGTTTTATTTTTGAACAACCCTTTGTTGTTACTTAAAGTGCTTGTTTTATCCGACCAGTAAAGCGTTTCTACACTGTAAAAAAAATTCCGTAAAATTTACGGTAAAAAACCGGCAGCTGTGGTAACCGGAATTTTACCGTAAAAAATACGGTAGCAACATTTTAGGTTTTACAGTTTTAACTTAACTGTACAGTTAAATACCGTAATTTCATTAACTGATATAATATACCAACCTATTGAAGCACTGAAATCTGTTTTGTAATACACTGATAACCAGCACATGCAGGTGGTGATGAGAAAGTCACATGATGAACCAAAGCCCATCACAAGTAGCTTTTAGATAATAACATATATAGAAGGTGCACAGTGTCGTTCAAACAAACACTAAACACCATCATGGTGACACATGAAACTGAAATAATGCAATAAACATTCATTTAACAACGTTAGGTGTAACACACAACCCTAATATACAAAACTGATAAGAAAAAACTAAGAAGAAACATAGTTATTTCAACAAAAAAACATCAAATTTGAAATGTAACACAGGGAATTCTGGGAATGTCAATTTACGGTTATTCACTGTAAATTATACGATATTTTTCACTTCCAAAAACAGTATACTACCGTAAAATTTATGTCCAATACATGTAATGTCCAATACAGTTTTTTACCGTATATAGTAGGGGAATTTACCGTTAACCATTTAACAGGTTTTTACTGTAGCGTTTTTAGTCTTTTACCGTTAAATTCACGGTAATTTTTTACAGTGTAGTAAAAAAAGGCAAAGAACAACTATTGGAAACAAAGTCCTGATTTTATTAACCTCAATAGTAGACATTTTTGCACAAAACATTGATGCATTATTATGCATTATACACAGGATAAGTTTTACCAATCTTAAGTCAGATTTATTTGCATTCATTGTTTTTTTTTTCTGGAGTGCAAAGTGACAACAGAATGTCTTTGAAAACCGTTTGAATGCACTTGGCAAGATGTGGGTGTTCGGTCCTAGTGTTAATTTCACACGGTGTTAATTTGCCGTGTAAACGGCATTATTGATCTCTTTCTCTGGCTGAGTGCCCATGTGCTGAAAAAGCGTGTTGATTTTGGGTTGTGATTGTGAAGTATTCAGTCTGAAGGGGAGTTAGCAGTATATTTTGCACTACAAGTTTGTTTACATTAATAAACAAGAGCTAGTTATCTTAAAAATGTCAAATGTCAAATCAGAATTTGCTTAATTGCTTTTAAAAATGCATTGTAGGTATGGTGTGGTTTTATTTTTTAACTTGGTTAACATTTAGTTTTCCATGGGTTTAAACATAGGTCTCGTTTTTTCCTAAGTTTGCTTTCTACATCCTTTAGATGTTTTCCATCAGTTCAGATGAGGCGACATAAGTTATTAGAGACAATTTGAATGCTTAGTAATCACAATGTGACTTTTGCACCTAATATTGTGTTAGCGAGTTAATTTGAGAGTGCGTTGTGTGATAATTGGATGGCATTGATCTTCCAGGCGGATACCCGCGTGCCAAACAATCTTGTTGATTTTCAGCTGTGAAATGTGTTGATTTGGAACTGTTGTGTGCTAATGATGTTCTCTACTCTCTTTCTCTCGGTGTGTGCAGACTTGCTGAACGGAGCGCAGGAGAAATGTGAACTACCCTCGCTTGACGGGTTTCCGCATTGTGAAGGGAAGTTGAATGTAAGTGTTTCTCGCAGCCTCTGATCCAGCTCTCTGAGGAAAGCTTCTCGCTCTGAGACTTGTTAGAGTCACTCTTTAATTACTTTGGGCTGTCGCTGTCCTATGATGGCTTCTCATCAAACCATTTCCATCCTGAATCCAGACAGATAGATTTTTTTAATTAAAAACACTCTGCGGGACATTCCCCTTACAGACAGCGAGATATTGATTCGTTTTGAGACATATTTGAAAGCTTTTAAACTGCTTTTGCGTTATTTATGAGCAGAGTACTTGTATAAAATTTGCAATAAATTATAACATTATCGATTTAATATATAAATATAAACAATAATGTGTCATTTTAATTTAAAATGCATTTTTCTGTAATGTCACTTCTTAGTCTGAAGTGTTTTTGTGTTCACGTGGCTGAAGTGTTTTGTCACGTGGCTTAACCTCCCAGAAGTTTCAGATTTTTCAAATCATTTAAAGAATTCCGAATGGAGTTTTACCATGTGATAAAGCTTTTTCCTTCCTGGAACGCCGCTTTCCTTAATGAGCTCACCTGATACTCAGAATGAGTCCGTCTGGATACAGCCCGTTGATGTAGCAGCCAGACGGGGGAAATTACGTGGGATTTAACATCAAGCAGAGCACACCGAAGCTGGTTGGTCTTTTCAGTCAGATCAGACCTGAGCCTGGCCTCATCTCGATAATCACGGGTCCTTTCGTGTAGCGCTCATGGAAATGGCTGCAATATGGAAAGCCTCTTAAAATCATGCAGAATTAAAACCAAAATGTGACAACAGTAACAGTGAGAGCAGCCTGACTGAGCGGTTTGACTTTAGTCTGGAGGCTTAGAACGTCTCCAAACTGTTGTTTATCCATTAAACCAAAGCGCAAACCAAAATCTAACAAAAGAGGCTGTGATTAAGATAATGTGCTTTTAAAGGGTTAGTTTGAAGGTCGACATGTCAGGTTTTAGCCAAGTTACACCTTTTCTTTGCAAATCATATGATAAAACCATTTGTTCAATTCTTATTTAATTAACTTTCTGTCTTTTAAATTTGATTTGTTTGGCTATTCATGCACAAAAAGTGTTTTAAAATTCAAAAATTCTAAACATTTTTGAAAAAAAGGTTTTCTTTTAGGAGTAGTGGTTTGATTTGTCTGTAGTGATTAAAATGTATATATAAATATATATAATATATAAAATTATTATAGTTTGGGATAAAATAATCTCTTTCCAAAAGTACATCCATAAAATTTATATTTGTATTTAAAAATAAATTAAATAAAACAATAAATGTAATGAATCAATTATTTAATCAAAATGTATTTCTTTATTTTTTTAAAAAGGTTTCCTTTTATGAGTAGTGGTTGGATAATCTGTAGTGATTACAATTAAATGACTATAGTTTGGGGACAAAATTTTCTCCGAAATGTGATATGACATAAATATATCCATTAAAAATAAATAAAATTTTAGCTAAAAATAAATAAAATGGATACATTTTATGAAATGAATAAATTACTATAGTTTGGGGATAAAATAGTAGCCTTAATATGATAAAGTGTCCATATGTACATCCATAAAATTTAATTTTAATGAAAAATAAATACAATTAAAAAATGTATTTCATAATTTAATTAATTATTTAATAAAAAATTAAATATTTTTTTTTTATATAATTTTTTTTTTTAATGAAGTGGTTGGATAGTGAATAAAATTAATTGGTAAAATTAATATAGTTTAGGGACAAAACTCTTGTTAAACTCTTGTTCAATCAACTTTCTGTAATTAATTTGATTAGTTTGATTCTTTATGCACCAAAACAAATGTAAATATGCAGACATGTGCAAATTAAGCACGATACGATTGAATATTTTCTACTTTTTTTTAATGTCGACTTTATAAAATGTATTATCTTCATACGAATCGAGCTTTTTCTTCTCAAGTGCTGACTCATTAAAAACGCATGGACGGCATCTTACTCAGAAAGCCCGATCGATGAGTGTGATCTGAAGCATCTGAGAGTCTCACTGGGAGAAGATATTGGATACAGGAAGAGGAAACCAATGCTTTTTTTCTGAAGGTCAGGCTGATCTAAGAACTTCAGAAATATCCTGGAAAAACTTTGACAGGAAATAAAACGGCAAACTTGACACGCAACTTCCTGCACGAGTGCTTATCAGATCGACTGTGGATTTTGTATACTTGGGAGTTTTACAAAACCACTGAGGTTCATTTGTAGCGTTAGATTTGTTCTTATCTGATGTTGTTGTTTCCTCCTCTACAGTGGATGAAGGACATGTGGCGTTCGGACCCCTGCTACGGCATCTACGGAGTGGACGGATCCACCTGTTCATTCTTCATTTATCTGAGTGAGGTGAGATATGACCGAAACATTGGCCTAATGGTTATGAATCTGGGCTGGTAGCCCACAAAATGCAGGTTCGTGTCTCTCGAACTTACAGAGGAAGTATGTGGCGGTACCATGGTGCATTGACATAAACCATGAGGCTAGAAGGTTTCCATATTCATGCACTATGATATTTAGTTGGTACTTTAAAGGAATAGTTCACCCAAAAATGAAAATTTGCTGAAAATGTTTTCATCCTCAGGCCAACCAAGATGTAGATGAGTTTGTTCCTTCATCAGAACAGAGTTGTAGAAATTTAGCATTGCATCACTTGCTCACCAATGAATCCTCTGCAGTGAATGGGTGCCGTCAGAATGAGTCCAAACAGCTGATAAAAACATCACAATAATCCACAAGCAATCCACTCCACTCCAGTCCATCAATTAATGTCTGGTGAAGTGAAAAGCTGCATGTTTGTAAGAAACTAACCCATCATTAAGATTAAGAGTAACTTCGAATTGTCACTTCCAGCTAAAATTCAAATCCTCTTTGCAAAAGTTGTCTTGTCTGAATCAGTAGAGAAATCTGCACAGATCAAGCTCCGTTTACAAGTGAAAACAGTCCAAAACAAATATGTTGTTGGATTTGATTCAGCATTGCATCACTTGTTCAACAACGGATCCTCTGCAGTGAATGGGTGCCGTCAGAATGAGTCCAAACAGCTGATAAAAACATCACAATAATCCACAAGCAATCCACTCCACTCCAGTCCATCAATTAATGTCTGGTGAAGTGAAAAGCTGCATGTTTGTAAGAAACTAACCCATCATTAAGATTAAGATTAACTTCGAATTGTCACTTCCAGCTAAAATTCAAATCCTCTTTGCAAAAGTTGTCTTGTCTGAATCAGTAGAGAAATCTGCACAGATCAAGCTCCGTTTACAAGTGAAAACAGTCCAAAACAAATATGTTGTTGGATTTGATATGAGAGGACAATAGGGGATGTACTTTTTCTCTGGAGGAAGTGTTATTATTATGGATTATGTACTTGTATTTTGGCAAAAAAACGACGGTTGGACGTTAAAAACGCCTAAATGATGGATTCGTTTCTTACAAACACACAGCTTTCTGCTTTTAAAGACATTAACTGATGGACTGGAGTGGTGTGGATTGCTTGTGTATTATTGTGATGTTTTTATCAGCTGTTTGGACTCATTCTGACGGCACCCATTCACTGCAGAGGATCCGTTGTTGAACAAGTGATGCAATGCTGAATTTATCCAAATCTGTTCTGATGAAGGAACAAACTCATCTACATCTTGAATTCAAAACGGTTTTGTTTATCCATTAAACCAAAGCGCAAGGGTAAAGAATCTAACAAAAGAGGATGTTTTTTAAGATTATGTGTTTTTAAAGGATTAGTTTCAAGGTCGACGTGTCAAGTTTTATCCTTATGTTTGCAAATCATTTGGTAAAACCATTTGTTAAATTCTTGTTCAGTCAACTTTGAAAATCTGTGATTTTAATTTGGTTTGTTTGGCTATTTGTGTACCAAAACCGGTTTTAAAAACAAAAGTAAAAAAAAAAAATGCAAACATTTTCTTATTTTGATTTTGTGTGTGTGTGTGTGTACCTTTTTTTTAAATAAAATTACATTCCAATTAAAATAAAAACATTTAATAAATTAATATATTACACTCTTACCTTGCAAATCGTTTGGTAAAACCATTTGTTAAATTCTTGTTCAGTCAACTTTCTGTAGTTAATTTGATTAGGTTGATTTTTATGCACCAAACAAATGTAAATATTCAGACATATGCAAATTAAGTAAAATCCGTTTGTGTATTTTCTACATTTTTTATGCAGACAGTGTAAAATGTATCATCTTCATACAAATGCAAGCTTTTTTCCATCAAGTGCTGACTCAACGCACGGAGGGCATCTTTTTTCAGAAACCCCGATCGATAAGTGTGATCTGAACCGCACGCTGCGATCAATATGTCCCTCTCCGTCCTAGAGAGAGTCTCACTGTGAGAAGAAATTGGATACAGGAAGAGGAAAACAATTTTTCTGAAGGTCAAGCTGATCTAAGAACTTCAAAAATATCCTGGAAAAACTGACAGGAAATAAAACTGCGCACCTTATTCACAGCTTCCTGCACAAATGCTTGTATACTTGTTAGATTTACAAAACCCTTTTTTTTTCCTCCTTTCCTCCTCTACAGTGGATGAAGGACATGTGGCGTTCGGACCCCTGCTACGGCATCTACGGAGTGGACGGGTTCATTCTTTCATTCTTCATTTATCTGAGTGAGGTGAGATATGACCGAAACATTGGCCTAATGGTTATGAATCTGGGCTGGTAGCCCACAAAATGCAGGTTCGTGTCTCTCGAACTTACAGAGGAAGTATGTGGCGGTACCATGGTGCATTGACATAAACCATGAGGCTAGAAGGTTTCCATATTCATGCACTATGATATTTAGTTGGTACTTTAAAGGAATAGTTCACCCAAAAATGAAAATTTGCTGAAAATGTTTTCATCCTCAGGCCAACCAAGATGTAGATGAGTTTGTTCCTTCATCAGAACAGAGTTGTAGAAATTTAGCATTGCATCACTTGCTCACCAATGAATCCTCTGCAGTGAATGGGTGCCGTCAGAATGAGTCCAAACAGCTGATAAAAACATCACAATAATCCACAAGCAATCCACTCCACTCCAGTCCATCAATTAATGTCTGGTGAAGTGAAAAGCTGCATGTTTGTAAGAAACTAACCCATCATTAAGATTAAGATTAACTTCGAATTGTCACTTCCAGCTAAAATTCAAATCCTCTTTGCAAAAGTTGTCTTGTCTGAATCAGTAGAGAAATCTGCACAGATCAAGCTCCGTTTACAAGTGAAAACAGTCCAAAACAAATATGTTGTTGGATTTGATATGAGAGGACAATAGGGGATGTACTTTTTCTCTGGAGGAAGTGTTATTATTATGGATTATGTACTTGTATTTTGGCAAAAAAACGACGGTTGGACGTTAAAAACGCCTAAATGATGGATTCGTTTCTTACAAACACACAGCTTTCTGCTTTTAAACACATTAACTGATGGACTGGAGTGGAGTGGATTACTTGTGTATTATTGTGATGTTTTTATCAGCTGTTTGGACTCATTCTGACGGCACCCATTCACTGCAGAGGATCCGTTGTTGAACAAGTGATGCAATGCTGAATTTATCCAAATCTGTTCTGATGAAGGAACAAACTCATCTACATCTTGAATGGCCTGAGGGTGAAAACATTTTCAGCAAATTTTCATTTTTGGGTGAACTATTCCTTTAAGACACTGTAAATGATATGGATTCATGTCCAGTAAACCTCGTTAAAATGGCCTTAATGCTATTAGCTGAGTGTGGTTTCGGCATACTGGAAGTATGGCTGTGAATTGCTCCCAGTGCCACAGTAAACACATGATACTCTGTTGAGTATCACGTAAAACACAAAAGATGTGATGTGTGAAATGTGACGAAATCGTAAAAATCCAGTTTGTAATTAATTTTGTGTTTAATGACATCCGAATGAAATTTTGTGGAACAATCAGTTAAATTAATGTGTTTTAGAAAGAGTGTGTGTGTGTGTTTTAGTGTGTGTGAGGTAATATCTAAAATCCACAGCTGCAGAGCTGCATGTACAGCATTGCCATGACGACATGCATACATTTCCATATCAACGGTCTCATTCTCTTTAGCAGCCGATGTGTAATTTAAATCTTGATCAGGTGGTTAAATGAGGTGACTGATATATAAATCCGCAAGGCTCCTCAGAGAAATGGGGTGCAGTATGTCAACAAGATCTGTTTCCACGCTCTGCCGGTTTACATCTGATCATTAGCTCACTGTTTCTGCTTGTTTTAGGTTGAAAACTGGTGCCCTCGCCTGCCGTGGAGGATCAAGAATAATGCTGATGAAGCCGACAGGAATACACAGGTCAGCTATGGTTTGGTTAAATATGATAAAATGTCCATAAAATATATGAAATAATATTATAAAATAAATATTAATTATATATAAATAAAATAATGGATAAATAATACATGTTTTAACAATAATCTATCCATCCATCCATCCATCCATCCATCCTACCTACATCCATCCATCCATCCATCCTACCTACATCCATCCATCCATCCATCCATCCTACCTACATCCATCCATCCAACCATCCTACCTACATCCATACATCCATCCATTCATCCATCCATCCTACCTACATCCATCCATTCATCCATCCATCCTACCTACATCCATCCATCCATCCATCCTACCTAGATCCATCCATCCAACCATCCTACCTACATCCATCCAGCCATCCAACCATCCTACCTACATCCATCCAGCCATCCTACCTACATCCATCCAGCCATCCTACCTGCATCCATCCAGCCAACCATCCTACCTACATCCATCCAACCATCCTACCTACATCCATCCACCCATCCTACCTACATCCATCCAACCATCCTACCTACATCCATCCAACCATCCTACCTACATCCAACCAACCAACCATCCTACCTACATCCATCTTTAAAAAGCCTCCATAAATACATCTAAACAAAATATAAAAATTCTATTTCAATAATAAAAAAATAATTCAGTTTTTAATATTTTATTTAATAAAAGTAAAAATAAAAAATATATTTAAATATTTATATTTTATTTAATAAAAAAAAAGGTTTTCTTTGATGTGTAGTGGTTGGATTAGTCTGTTGTCATTAAAATGAGCTTGTCTCTAACATGTCATCATTTAGATGTGTTAGTGTGCGGATGTTTCTGAGGTTTAACCGCAGCGTTCACTGATCATCTTCTCACACTGTTGTTCTCAGAGTTAATAGCTTGAGAGAGAGGAAACCGAAAGAGGGAGCCTCACATGACAGACCAGCATGCTATATTTGTTTATTTCCACAGACGGAGATCCGCACGAGTTTCGAGGAGCTGTATCGCGTGATGTCGCGGCGCGAGGAGTTTCGCTGGATGATGCTGCGGATCAAGCGCATGGAGGAGCCGTGGGTCAGCGCCATCCGCTCCCTCGCCACCAAACAAAACCTCAACAACCACAAGCGCAAAAAGGTGAATTGTGAGAATCTCAGTATTGACTGAACGTGTTGGCCTTTAGTAATTCAGTCCGTGTTCCCACCCTTTTACCGAATGAATAATTCACACAAATGCAGATAGACGCACTTTCCCAAGAGCATCTTGACTTTCTCTTTCTCCTGCAGTCAGCCGGCGCAGCGGGACTCGAAACTGCTCGCACGCGTGCGTCTCTCTAGAGATTGCCTGATGTCAAGCCTGAAATAACCTCAGTTGTTTAAAGCTTAAAGCATGTCATGGTTACCCATAATCCTCCAGTGATACTCATCCCCCACACAAATGTGACTGCGTATGAGTCCCTTGACATATTAATACTAAAACAAGTGCCGTGAATAAAAAATGTATCACTGCGCCATACAGATTCTGACATGACAGAGAATTTTAAGATATTGCAACCCACAGGATTTTTGTTTTTAAACCCTAAATGTAACCTTCTCTTCCCATTTACTTCTTCACAATAAGCATATCTGATATTTAAGAACAGAAAGAGGCCATTATTAGGCAAATATTAACCATTAAATTTCATGGAATCAGAATTTTGTTTAGTTTTAATCAGGAACATCAGTTTAATAATGAAAATTTAGTGATTCATTATGAAAATAATGAAATAAAAATACTATGTGATTAATCTTTTATTTGCATGATTTATTATTCTAATAAATCATTTTTTTGAATATTAATTGTATTATATTTTTAATATGTATTATTAATACATTTAAAAATATATAATGTTATTATTATATTATAAAAATATTGATTTGTGATTTAATGATCAATAAGCATATTGTTTAATTACTAGTCAATTTACAGTGACTGTTTTTATATTTTATATATTAGTATATATTATACATTTCTTATATAATATTAGAATATTTGAGATCATTATGTACTGTTGCTTATGCCAAAACTTTTTTTTTTTTTAGTAAAGTTCAAATTTGAAAAAAGTATTATTGTATTTATATTTTGTATTTTTCAAAGTTAACCATAATATTTCAATACTCTGGAGTATGAAGTCATATTTTGATTAGTTTTAAATAGGACTGTCAATTTGATGTTAAATTTAGTCTCATTATTGTTAAAGAAAATAAATGTTATGTAATAAAATAAAATACAGTTAATTATTATAATGAATTATATTATTTGTAAAATATTACAAATAAAATTAGATTTTATATTTATACTTAAAAAAAAAAAGAATAATATACAAATTTATATAATAATATGATTTAAGTGGGATATCATTTAATTAATAATCCAATTTAAAGTTTTTATTTATTTATTTATTAAAAAAATATATTATATATATATATATATATATATATATATATATATATGCTTATTTCAAGGGACCCTCAATTGTGGATAATGATGATAATAATAACAAATTATTATTATCATTATTATTTTTAAATGTATTTTTAATTAAAGTTTTTTATTTTATTTTAATCATTAAAATACAATTTAAACCATTGTTATCAAAATAGTTTAATTTACATTATAATTCAAATCAAATTTGTATCTTACATAAAATGATATTTCTGTAAGATAATATTTATCATGTTTTCTTTATTTTGATCTTAGGTCCTGGTGCACCTGGGTCTCCTGACGAAGGAGTCTGGTTTTAAGATAGCGGAGAACGCGTTCAGCGGAGGTCCTCTGGGCGAGCTGGTTCAGTGGAGTGACCTGATCACCACGCTGTATCTGCTGGGACACGACATCCGCATCTCAGCGTCTCTCGCCGAGCTCAAGGAGTGAGTCTCTGACTCCGTCTCTGTCCTCACTACTCAATTCAATTCCATTCAGTTCAATTGAATTCAATTCTGTCTCTCCAGGATCATGAAGAAGGTCATGGGTAACAAGTCCAGCTGCCCCACAAAGGGTGATAAAGTTGTGGAGCTCATCTACATAGACATCGTGGGTCTGGCTCAGTTCAAGAAGACTCTGGGCCCGTCCTGGGTCCATTATCAGTAAGTTCACATCAGATTTTGTGGATTAGTATATGACGTAGGGGTGTAACGATTCATCGGTATGGATCGATACATCGATCCATACCGATGGCGATATGATGCATCGATGCCACGCGTAAAATATTGATATCTGTAGTATAAATAGGCACCTTTATTTTGGCACTGTCCACATTTTCACATAATGTCCGTCTAAGCATTACCGACAACGCGTGCATTCTCGTTCAAACTCACGTATCAGGACTCGATATAAGGACTGCCCGAAGGCACAAGTTGAGCATAAAAGACGCTCGGGATTGTTTGCGGAACAGTCGAGCGCTGTGTGAGAAGTTTTCTGCGCACACATCTGAAGCGCACGCACGCACACAGACAGCCGCGAATACTAAATAGAGTTCTCTTCCGCTTTTTGTGCATGGATGAATAAATACCGACAAAATTACTTCAAAATGCGCATTTTGGCAAATATCCTAGTGAACACAGTCGGTTAGGCATATGTCTTAACATAAACAGTTGAGAAAGAAAAGGCATCTGTATCAGTAGTTAAATCCGTGCTTTCGTTCTTAAAGTGAAAGCAAACTATTAATAAATCTAATGCTGTCAAAGAAAAATACAAGTGCTCACTGCTCCTGACTAAATAACCTTTGTAACATCAAAAATGATGACTCTATATTTAATTTATACATTGAAGACTATGCACTTATTTTACATTTGATTACTACATTTCTGTAGCGCACCTGAAAATTGATTTTAGGCTGAGCTGAAAAACCTGACATTATAATTCAAATCAAATTTGTATCTTACATAAAATGATATTTCTGTAAGATAATATTTATCATGTTTTCTTTATTTTGATCTTAGGTCCTGGTGCACCTGGGTCTCCTGACGAAGGAGTCTGGTTTTAAGATAGCGGAGAACGCGTTCAGCGGAGGTCCTCTGGGCGAGCTGGTTCAGTGGAGTGACCTGATCACCACGCTGTATCTGCTGGGACACGACATCCGCATCTCAGCGTCTCTCGCCGAGCTCAAGGAGTGAGTCTCTGACTCCGTCTCTGTCCTCACTACTCAATTCAATTCCATTCAGTTCAATTGAATTCAATTCTGTCTCTCCAGGATCATGAAGAAGGTCATGGGTAACAAGTCCAGCTGCCCCACAAAGGGTGATAAAGTTGTGGAGCTCATCTACATAGACATCGTGGGTCTGGCTCAGTTCAAGAAGACTCTGGGCCCGTCCTGGGTCCATTATCAGTAAGTTCACATCAGATTTTGTGGATTAGTATATGACGTAGGGGTGTAACGATTCATCGGTATGGATCGATACATCGATCCATACCAATGGCGATATGATGCATCGATGCCACGCGTAAAATATTGATATCTGTAGTATAAATAGGCACCTTTATTTTGGCACTGTCCACATTTTCACATAATGTCCGTCTAAGCATTACCGACAACGCGTGCATTCTCGTTCAAACTCACGTATCAGGACTCGATATAAGGACTGCCCGAAGGCACAAGTTGAGCATAAAAGACGCTCGGGATTGTTTGCGGAACAGTCGAGCGCTGTGTGAGAAGTTTTCTGCGCACACATCTGAAGCGCACGCACGCACACAGACAGCCGCGAATACTAAATAGAGTTCTCTTCCGCTTTTTGTGCATGGATGAATAAATACCGACAAAATTACTTCAAAATGCGCATTTTGGCAAATATCCTAGTGAACACAGTCGGTTAGGCATATGTCTTAACATAAACAGTTGAGAAAGAAAAGGCATCTGTATCAGTAGTTAAATCCGTGCTTTCGTTCTTAAAGTGAAAGCAAACTATTAATAAATCTAATGCTGTCAAAGAAAAATACAAGTGCTCACTGCTCCTGACTAAATAACCTTTGTAACATCAAAAATGATGACTCTATATTTAATTTATACATTGAAGACTATGCACTTATTTTACATTTGATTACTACATTTCTGTAGCGCACCTGAAAATTGATTTTAGGCTGAGCTGAAAAACCTGAAAAGCACTGTTTATTGAACTTGTGTCTTTGTATTTATTTTCTGCTATTGCTTGTAATTTGGTTATCTGTAGAAAATATTTTTAGCACGGAGCCCATAGAAGCAGCCAGAATTGTTTTTCCAATTGTTTATTTTAGTTGTGAATGTCCCAATTGAGGTACAGGATGTGAAAATTTCAGATAAACGTTCATGTTATATAATTTGGTTGCATTTGTGAGTTAATAAAAATGTAGATGGTTGTTTAAAATAGGTATATAATATCATAATATCGATATGTCGATCGATGTACTCCTGTATCGAATCGAATCGTAATCGTATCGTATAATTTTTTGAGGTATCGGCAAAGATCGTATCGCTGGGTATGAGAATCGATATCGTATCGTATCGTGACAAACCATCCGATTTACACCCCTAGTATGAAGTATTTCATCCGTATGTGGCTGTGCCCTTCACCTGACACAGTTTCTTCAGCTCTGTTGAGCCGTTTGAAATGAGTCTGAACACGATCTCCTGATTTTATCTCCATCTTCAGACACCGAGATAGATTCGCCTCGGGGTTGATCCCTTCCGCACCGCGCCGTGTGAATCCCAGCCAGGATTGGGCTTCTCGAGTAATCAGGGTCGTCTGACCTGCTATGATCCGTTAGCTGTAACCGAACGTGTTTGTTTGCTAAAGGATAACTTCCTGTAGTGTTAGAAACCACCTTAGTCAGATTCTTTGTCAGATTCTCTAGAAAATAAATAACAAAATGAATTGATTTATTTTCTAAAAAATTTGAATAGTTGTATTCAATAATTTGAATAAATAAATCTGAATGTTTCTTGTTTTTGATTGCAAATTTTATAACCTCTATGTGTACAGATTTGTCAAAGTCTGACAAAAATAATTGAAGTATTTATTATATAGTTTTGTTTTAATTTAAGTAATTTTTCAAACTACAACAGTTCTAAAGTAAAACTAAAGTCATATTAATAAAATAAGAAAAAATGTTGATTTACAGTATTATTATTATTTATATAAGCATACTAGTTGTAATTATAATGATGATTATTGTTGTTATTATTACTTATTTTTTCTTGTACAGGTGCATCTCAATAAATTAGAATGTCGTGGAAATGTTCATTTATTTCAGTAATTCAACTCAAATTGTGAAACTCGTGTATTAAATAAATTCAGTGCACACAGACTGAAGTAGTTTAAAGGGGTCATATGATGCTTTTTAAAAGATCATTATTTTGTGTATTTGGTGTAACAGAATATGTTGACATGCTTTAATGTTCAAAAAACACATTATTTTTCAAATACTGTACATTATTGTAGGTCCTCTATGCCCCGCCTCTCTCAAACGCTTCATTTTATACAAAGTCCCTCCTTCCGACAAGCACAGTCTGCTCTGATTGGCCAGCTGACCCAGTGCATTGTGATTGGCCGAACACCACAAGCACTCGTCGGAAATGTAATCCTGCTGGAAAATGAAATCAGCATCTTCAAAAAGCTGGTCAGCAGAAGGAAGCATGAAGTGCTCCAAAATTTCTTGGTAAACGGGTGCAGTGACTTTGGTTTTCAAAAAACACAATGGACCAACACCAGCAGATGACATTGCACCCCAAATCATCACAGACTGTGGAAACTTAACATTGGACTTCAAGCAACTTGGGCTATGAGCTTCTCCACCCTTCCTCCAGACTCTAGGACCTTGGTTTCCAAATGAAATACAAAACTTGCTCTCATCTGAAAAGAGGACTTTGGACCACTGGGCAACAGTCCAGTTCTTCTTCTCCTTAGCCCAGGTAAGATGCCTCTGATGTTGTCTGTGGTTCAGGAGTGGCTTAACAAGAGGAATACGACAACTGTAGCCAAATTCCTTGATATGTCTGTGTGTGGTGGCTCTTGATGCCTTGACCCCAGCCTCAGTCCATTCCTTGTGAAGTTCACTCAAATTCTTGAATCGATTTTGCTTGACAATCCTCATAAGGCTGCGGTTCTCTCGGTTGGTTGTGCATCTTTTTCTTCCACACTTTTTCCTTCCACTCAACTTTCTGTTAACATGCTTGGATACAGCACTCTGTGAACAGCCAGCTTCTTTGGCAATGAATGTTTGTGGCTCCTTGTGAAGGGTGTCAATGATTGTCTTCTGGACAACTGTCTGATCAGCAGTCTTCCCCATGATTGTGTAGCCTAGTGAACCAAACTGAGAGGCCATTTTGAAGGCTCAGGAAACCTTTGCAGGTGTTTTGAGTTGATTAGCTGATTGGCATGTCACCATATTCTCATTTGTTGAGATAGTGAATTGGTGGGTTTTTGTTAAATGTGAGCCAAAATCATCACAATTAAAAGAACCAAAGACTTAAACTACTTCAGTCTGTGTGCATTGAATTTATTTAATACACGAGTTTCACAATTTGAGTTGAATTACTGAAATAAATGAACTTTTCCACGACATTCTAATTTATTGAGATGCACCTGTATTAGTGGTTATTTCACCACAAAAAAAGTAAGAAAAATGTTGTATTACAGTACTTAAATTATTTTATTTATTTCAGTCATTGTATAATTTACAAAAAATTCAAAAGTAAATCTTAAGTCATAATTAAAATAAGAATATTTTTAAAACTACAAAAGTTTTTAAAACCAAAAGTCAAGTTTTTCATCAACAAATGTTTGCTTGTCATGAAAAAAGTGCCAAAATGCAGATTATAATTATTATTGTTATTATTATTTTTATTATTCTTAGCATAATGTATTTTTTTGTAATTCTTCTTTAAAATAAACATAAAAAAATTGAAAAATTTCAAATGTTTTTTTCCCCAAAACAGTAAAATGTATTTTTCCATCATGTGTGTGTGTGTATACACATATACACATATACATAAACACTATACAGCATCAAAATATTTAATGATGATAATGATAATAATAATAATTATAATAATAATCATAATTATTATTATTATTATAAGCTTTTTTTTAATGTACAGACGTCAGCACTTTGTAGCTAGCTTGTACGCTGCTGTTATTTGCCCTTCACTCAAGTGTTGAACTTGTGTTGTAGGTGCATGCTGAGGGTCCTAGACTCGTTTGGGACGGAGCCGGAGTTTAACCACGCCCACTACGCCCAGTCGAAAGGTCACAAAACTCCGTGGGGCAAGTGGAACCTGAACCCCCAGCAGTTCAACACTATGTTTCGTAAGTCTGCATGAGAGAGGCTTTTTGTGTGAAACCTTTCCATTTTACCCTTTGGACATGGAAACTTTATCTGGGCCGCGTCGGGGTTCCGGGGGTTTTGGGTGGCGTCTCCGATCGGCTCGGGCTCTGAATAGCTCTTTTGTTTACCAACAGACTTTGACATTCTCATAAAACTCGCGGCTTTCCAAGCAGAACTGCTCTTATTTCTGATTAAGCCTGTTTGAGATTGCTTTCACAGAGTTTTGGGTCGACCCAACACTTTCTGGAGTCTAGCGACGCTGAACTAAGGCCTGAATCTCACAAAACTCCTCAAGAATATCAAGTCATAGTATTAATATTCTTTTACCACAAAATAAAAATATTTTATATTTTAAAATGTATATATTGCAATTTTTATTGTACTTTACATTTTAGTGATTGTTTTAATTACAAAAAACGAAAAAGTAAAAGGAGTGGCTTAACAAGAGGAATACGACAACTGTAGCCAAATTCCTTGATATGTCTGTGTGTGGTGGCTCTTGATGCCTTGACCCCAGCCTCAGTCCATTCCTTGTGAAGTTCACTCAAATTCTTGAATCGATTTTGCTTGACAATCCTCATAAGGCTGCGGTTCTCTCGGTTGGTTGTGCATCTTTTTCTTCCACACTTTTTCCTTCCACTCAACTTTCTGTTAACATGCTTGGATACAGCACTCTGTGAACAGCCAGCTTCTTTGGCAATGAATGTTTGTGGCTCCTTGTGAAGGGTGTCAATGATTGTCTTCTGGACAACTGTCTGATCAGCAGTCTTCCCCATGATTGTGTAGCCTAGTGAACCAAACTGAGAGGCCATTTTGAAGGCTCAGGAAACCTTTGCAGGTGTTTTGAGTTGATTAGCTGATTGGCATGTCACCATATTCTCATTTGTTGAGATAGTGAATTGGTGGGTTTTTGTTAAATGTGAGCCAAAATCATCACAATTAAAAGAACCAAAGACTTAAACTACTTCAGTCTGTGTGCATTGAATTTATTTAATACACGAGTTTCACAATTTGAGTTGAATTACTGAAATAAATGAACTTTTCCACGACATTCTAATTTATTGAGATGCACCTGTATTAGTGGTTATTTCACCACAAAAAAAGTAAGAAAAATGTTGTATTACAGTACTTAAATTATTTTATTTATTTCAGTCATTGTATAATTTACAAAAAATTCAAAAGTAAATCTTAAGTCATAATTAAAATAAGAATATTTTTAAAACTACAAAAGTTTTTAAAACCAAAAGTCAAGTTTTTCATCAACAAATGTTTGCTTGTCATGAAAAAAGTGCCAAAATGCAGATTATAATTATTATTGTTATTATTATTTTTATTATTCTTAGCATAATGTATTTTTTTGTAATTCTTCTTTAAAATAAACATAAAAAAATTGAAAAATTTCAAATGTTTTTTTCCCCAAAACAGTAAAATGTATTTTTCCATCATGTGTGTGTGTGTATACACATATACACATATACATAAACACTATACAGCATCAAAATATTTAATGATGATAATGATAATAATAATAATTATAATAATAATCATAATTATTATTATTATTATAAGCTTTTTTTTAATGTACAGACGTCAGCACTTTGTAGCTTGTACGCTGCTGTTATTTGCCCTTCACTCAAGTGTTGAACTTGTGTTGTAGGTGCATGCTGAGGGTCCTAGACTCGTTTGGGACGGAGCCGGAGTTTAACCACGCCCACTACGCCCAGTCGAAAGGTCACAAAACTCCGTGGGGCAAGTGGAACCTGAACCCCCAGCAGTTCAACACTATGTTTCGTAAGTCTGCATGAGAGAGGCTTTTTGTGTGAAACCTTTCCATTTTACCCTTTGGACATGGAAACTTTATCTGGGCCGCGTCGGGGTTCCGGGGGTTTTGGGTGGCGTCTCCGATCGGCTCGGGCTCTGAATAGCTCTTTTGTTTACCAACAGACTTTGACATTCTCATAAAACTCGCGGCTTTCCAAGCAGAACTGCTCTTATTTCTGATTAAGCCTGTTTGAGAGCTGAGATTGCTTTCACAGAGTTTTGGGTCGACCCAACACTTTCTGGAGTCTAGCGACGCTGAACTAAGGCCTGAATCTCACAAAACTCCTCAAGAATATCAAGTCATAGTATTAATATTCTTTTACCACAAAATAAAAATATTTTATATTTTAAAATGTATATATTGCAATTTTTATTGTACTTTACATTTTAGTGATTGTTTTAATTACAAAAAACGAAAAAGTAAAAAGTCATATTATTAAAATAAGATATAATGAATAATAAATATAAGAAAGGTTTTATATTATAATATTTTTTAACTTCAGTCATTTTTAACTACAAATAATAAAAATAAGTCATATTATAAGAAATACATAAGAACAATTTTGTAAATAAAAATAATAAGAATATAATATTGTATTAAAAGTGTTTTTTACATTTCAGTACATTTTTTTTAAACTACAAAAAAGATTTTAAAACCAAAATTACCAAATTTTTCGGTGGAAATTGTTCATGAAAAAAATCAGCTTGTTATTATTATTATTATTATTATTATTAATGACACATTTGCACAATTTTCTTCAAGATTCGCATTAATGTGTCTTGAAAGTAATGTTTTACTTGTGAGGTTTTTTATTCTTAAAAAAAATTACTGAAAATAAGAAATTTGAAAAAAGGTCAAAATGCAAAAGAAGTGTTTGTAGAAGTGTTTTTTTTTTAAAATATATTTTTAATATTAAATATTTGTAATGTTTTTTTACATATTTTTCATGACAATTAAGCTAATTTCCCCTCCATATTTTCATTATCATAATGCATTCACACATTTTTCTTTTGTTTTTGTAAATCTTTAAAAAAATAAAATAAACATTGATATTTTATATATATATTTAAAAATCAACATAAATTGAAGACCGTACAACTTGTATAAATATTTTAAAATATAATATATCTTTAATATATTAATATATCACTGTTTTGCATTATGGCAGTGACAGTTTATGGAGAAACAATTTCTGGGTAATTTGTCATGAAAATAAATATAATTTTTCATTTTGACATATATTACAATTAAGATCATTTTCCCACCATATTCTCATTACCATAATTTGTCAGTTTTACTTCTCAAATCTTTGTAATTCTTGAAAAATTGCTACATTAAATAATAATAATAAGGATAACTATAAATGTAAATATATTTTATTAGTCAACATAAATTTAAAGAGAGTAAAACTTGATGTATATAATTTACAATTTAAATAATATTTCATTGTTTTGGATTATGTTAAAGCCAATTTTGGGGGATTTATAGTTGAAAATGAGCTGTACATGTTCTTGACAGGTTTCATGACATTCAATGCAGCTACATATTGATTGTGTGTGTATGTGTGTGTGTGTGTGTGTGTGTGTTCTGGTATATATGGTTTTTGAGGACACAAATGTGTTTAATAACATGGGTACTACAACACTTTCTGTGTCCCCATAAACCAAAAACTTAAAGGGGTCTTATGATGCTATATGCACTTTTGCAAGTAGTTTGAACTGAAATGTGTGTTGGCAGTGTGTGTACACAACCACCCTAAAATGATAAAAATCCACCCAGTGTTTTTTTTTTAATCTGCTCAAATCTTTCCCCCTTTCTCAAATCAAGCCGATCTCAGATGCTTGTCTGTGTGACGTCACACAGACAGGCCCCTCCCACGATAGTTTGATTGACAGTAGCGTTTCAGCACAGACTGGACTGGTGTCTTACCTTAGCTCCGCCCTGAGTGAGCTGTCATTAGTCCTCTATTGTTTCACCGCTGGAGCAGATGTAGACAAGAATGACTCCTAAGCGATTGAGGTGTTCTGTTGTTGGATGTAATAATGAACATAGCAGTCGTCATTTACTCCCGACATCTGAGCTGCTGAAGACGCAGTGGATTACATTTGTTTTTAAAGAGAATGCGCCCCTGATCTGCTTAAATGTAAAAAAGCATAAAAGCGCGTCTATGTTCGCGCGAATCATTTATGATCCAGCCTCATCTACAGAAGAAGTGAGTGTAAGGTTTTTTTAATGAATCTTTGCAAATTGCCTTTCCTAATAATGTGCTAATTAGCAAGTTTCACGATGAATGCGGCTAAAGTAAACGCGCTCTCTGAGAGCAGCTCGGAAGAGAGGGGCGGGGTCAGCAGAGCTCATTAACATTTAAAGGAAAATGCTACAAAACGGCTTGCTCTGAAAAGAGCTGTTTTTGACCAGGTAAAAAAAGGTGTTTTTTACACTACCATTGAGAAATTTTAACCAAACTATGTTACAGACTTTTCATTAAGACCCTAAAGGATCATATCAACTTGTGGAAAATGGGCATCCTATGACCCCTTTAAAAACATACTAAATGGTGTTTTATGAAATAAAAAAATTGCCAGTAGTTTTCTGTGAGGGGTAGGTTTAGGTGTAGGGTTGGTGTAGGGTGATAGAAAATACAGTTTGTACAGTATAAAAACCGTTATACCTATGGAGAGTCCCCGTAAACCACATATCCAAGAGTGTGTAGGGGGGGGTGTTGTGTATCTGATCTCCTGGAGCTTGATTTGGAAGACGGACCCTTGACAGGTGTGTGTAATTGACCTCTCCACGTGTCCGCAGGCATCTGTGAGAACATGAGGGTCGACAGCAGACTTACACAAACCTACCTGTCCATCTGTCAACCACGGATTCAGACGCACCCGTGAAATCCAGCCATTCGGAAAGCCTGTGCTTCAAATATTACGAGCGATTGCATCAGATGCGAGCGCACGTGTGTGTATGCCCTCCATTCTTAACCCTGCCAGTCAAAACCTTTATCCCACCGTCCCCTCGACGCATCCCACAATGCACTGCGGTATCTCATTGCACGGCTGATAAACATCACACTGCTCTCTATCAACCTCATATATTGTCTGTATGACAGGCCAGAATGACGTGCCCCCGTTTCCTTCACGATTGAGCGTCCTCCGTGCCGCCCGTCCTGGAGCTGCTATTGTTCATAACGCTTCCCACACATATCAGATGAGCGAATCGTTCTCGAGCCCGAGGGAAGAAGTCGCTTTCAGTACAGCATTACGGTCCTGGAATAATTCAGTTTCCATTTGATTTCTTTTGTTCCGCTTTTTGGGGTTTGCTAGGCAAAGACGACGTCATTGTGGCCGCTTTGGGTTTGGCGGAAAGTTTTCTCGAGTGAAACCGCGACTGAAAGAGTCACGCATTCGCTCGCTCGTAAACACATTTGGCTGTTCGACAGACACTCGTTGACAATTTTGCACTCACTTTTGCTACAGTCATTTGCCTGAGAAACCACACAAACACACACACAGGGCTTCACAGTCATGCAAACTAACCAACTTCCTGTCATTTGCATGGCACTTCCTCCCACACACCACACACGGACAGAGAAAAGTTGGTTTTTCTTTCATGTTGGCTTTTTCTTTTTTTCCTGATACCTTTCATAAACTAAAGTAAAACGCCCCTGGCTGCTGAGAGGAATTTCTGTAAAATGTGTAAAAAATATTAATGTATTTCTGCATAAAGGATGAATAATTAAAGTCTGAGTCAGTGGAAGGGTCAGTCTGTGTTGCGTTTCATAACGCTCACTTAAAAACACTTCTCCTTCAGCATTCCTGCAATTAAGTGCTTCTGTCGCGGTCTGTTTTTTCACAGGCATCTGGTTATGCTGTTGAATTATTAATTGTGAGGACAGAGTTTGCCATATGCTGAATGAAAAATTATAACTGATGTGTGTGTATATATATATGTATATATATATATATATATATTTGTAATGTATGTGAGTGGATGGAAAGTGGAAAAAATACATCAATTATAGTATAATAAATAAATGTAATAAACAGGAATAACTATAAATCAATCTAAAAGTAATGGACATAACTATTTTAATGTGTATATAGTGTTTAATTATATACAGTATATATATATAATTATATAAATTAGAGTGTAATTATAGTAGAATAAATAAATATAAGATAATATAAATTATATATTTACACACACATTTATTTTTCATTTGCATATGATTAAACTTTTATTATAATTATTTTTAATAACAATTATAATAAATATATGTGCATAATAAATATTTAATGAAGTGAAAAAGAAAAAGTGAAAAGTCATTTTCAAGACTTTATTTCTCAAGAAAATATATTTTGTGCATATGTAAACAATGCATTTAATTATGTGTGTGTGTGTGTGTGTGTGTGTGTGTGTGTGTGTGTGGATATATTATATATTATAATAAAATATAGTTTTTATGGGGGAGGGCCTCTTTTGAAGCAGTCCATGTTTAATCTGTTGCTAATTCCAAATCCAGCACACTTTGCACTTTAATTATGTGTGTGTGTGTGTGTGTGTGTGTGTGTGTGTGTGTGTGTGTGTGTGTGTGTGTGTGTGGATATATTATATATTATAATAAAATATAGTTTTTATGGGGGAGGGCCTCTTTTGAAGCAGTCCATGTTTAATCTGTTGCTAATTCCAAATCCAGCACACTTTGCACACACATGAGATCATTTTATCCGTCAGTTTTCTTGTAAGAATGAAGCTTTGTCCTTCAGAAACTAATCCGCGTTTAACGAAGCACATGAGTGTGTGAAACTCATCAGGATAAGATGTCTATCACAGATGAAAGCCGCTGCAGTGACGGGATACGTCTCTCTCTCTCTCTCTCTCTCTCTCTCTCTGTCTCTCTGTGTGTGTGTGTGTGTGTGTGTGTGTGTGTGTAATATGGTGAGGTTTCATTCTTTTCCACTCCTCTGCTTCCACTCCTAGATTTAATAAGAACTCTCTCACACACACAAACTCCCGCATTCCTGCTAATTACTGACAGCATCTTGGTGTCACCTGCAAACTGTGCAATTTGTCTCCTCAGCATTCCTGCATGCTGTTGCTGCGTTGTTGCGAAACGCTCTTCTGAAGGGCTCCGAGTGCATGTAATGTGAGGTCTAGACTCGTCTTTTGCAATTCAGTCACAAGCCTTCCTCTTTCTTGCTGCAAAAATTTCAGAAAGAGTGTCCGGTCTTCGTTCACACTGATAGTTGTTGGCATGAGTGTGTGTGTGTGTTCTTGTACAAGCATATATGCGCTATTTACGGTATCTATAGTGAGAAGGAGAACAAGAGGTCGTGTTCCATTTAAACGCCAT
The DNA here is from genome assembly GCF_001515645.1 of Sinocyclocheilus grahami. Classification (NCBI taxonomy): domain Eukaryota; kingdom Metazoa; phylum Chordata; class Actinopteri; order Cypriniformes; family Cyprinidae; genus Sinocyclocheilus; species Sinocyclocheilus grahami. The sequence continues at coordinate 212,653 of NW_015505342.1, read as the reverse complement.
ATATGGTTTCTGCAAAATTGTGCAAATTGCATGATGGTCTGCCTGGGTTCTGAATTTCATCCTGCACTGGAATTGACGGGTAACCGTGACAACATGCTCCAGCTGCTCCCGCAGGCAGTAACCACAGACTACACATGTGTGCACACACACACACGCATTTGAGGTGTGTGTGTAAATAAGAAATCTTAATCTCAGGATTGAATTTTTCGGACAGATGGCGTTCAGGTGTATCTCTGCCAAGTCTCGTTACCCTGGCGACCTCTTGGACTACCGTTGTCATGGTAACAGCTCCTCGCTTGGCAATGTGGACACCCACACACGGATCTTTCTCATACACAATTAATCCGAACATCTTCCCTCAGGCACTCCAGTCCTGATGTGTCGTGCTTGATCATAGATTTTCCTGTGTTTAAAAAGCAATAATATTTAGAATTAAAAAAGAAAACTCTGGTTTTGTATTTATACTTTTTGCTTGATTAATAATGTATTTTATTTATTTATTTATTTTATGTCAGTTTCTTTATAGAAACATGCCTTAAACTTTTAAATCTTCAAAAAAATGTAAAAAAAATTTTTAAAAATGGTGGAGAATGTTGTCACATTATATGGGGCAAGTTGTCAAAGTGGAACCTGCCATTGAAAAGACTAGGTTTTTTATCAAAATTTAGAAACAAAAACACACAAACTTACTAATTAACAGTAAAAATTGTAAAGAGAAATGTACAAAAATATGATATATTTATATAATTTTTAACTAACTTTTATAGCCAACAAATTTTGTAATTTAACATTTTATAAGAGTAATTTAAATCATGTGACATCTTGCCCCAACTTAACATTTTGTTTTGTTATACACTAAAGCAGTTATGAAACGTAGTAATAACAGAAACGGCAAAAATTTGTTAAGCGTAATGTACAAAAAACATTTACATTTTTTATAAATATGTAATTTTTTTAATAACTTTTTTTGACATCTTTCTCCAACCCGACATGTTTTTATTATTAAAATGTAAAAACTAAAATGATTATGAAACTAAATAATTAATGAAACTGCCAAAACTGTTAAGGATAATGTACAAAAATATAATTTTTTGTACAAATTTTGTTTGGCCAACAAATCTTGTAGTTTAATACATTTTATAAATGTGTAAAATTTAAAACATCTTGCCCTGACCTTTTTATTTATCATAAATTGTTTTCGGCCAACACGTTTGTAATTGAACACATTTTATGTTTAACATTTGAAACGTGACATGTTGTCACAACCTAACAATGTTTATTGTAAGCTTTATTTCAAAAATGTTAAACTCAAATGATTTTGAAACTAAATAATTAATAAAACAGTCAAAATGCTAAAGAGTAAAAAGGCCTGTCTTTTTTTAGCAAAAAAGACAGGCCCCAGCATGACATTTATGTTTTTGTCTTAATGTATGTGTGGTTTTAAATGTTTTTTTTACAGTTATTGCTTTAATAATTAGACATAGTTATAATACGCAATAGATAATAGTCAGACGGTCTTATTTTATGATAATAACTAATGCATATGCATTAAATAACTAATGCATATAAAATATTGATTTGAGTTTAAATTTAAATTTGTATTATGTGGGAAGAGAGTGTGAAGTGTGTATTATAATTTTTTTTCTTCCACATTGTTATTTTTAAATTGCATTTCAAAAGTTGGCAGAAACTATATTTCATTTATATAAACCAAAGTAACTTGATGGTGGGTTTCCCTGCAGCTCACACTCCAGACAACAGTTTCCTGGGCTTCGTGGTGGAGCAGCACCTGAACGCCAGCGACGTCAAGCACATCGACGACATCAAGCGGCAAAACCAGTCGCTGGTGTACGGCAAGGTGGACAACTTCTGGAAGGTGAGTTCCGCTCAAACTACAGCCGCGTCCAACTTTTCCTTGGCTCTTTACATGTGAAGCTGTGTTGTGTTTAAATGCTAGATTGTTTCGCCACGTTTTCCGACTTTGAGCGCCAACAAAAGTGTTTTCAATTCGACTGCGATGACTTCAACTTTCCCCAGCACGAGGTCACGGTCGGTTCCGCCGCTAAGATGTTCCTACAGAGAGCGTTTCGCTGCCCATCTGGATCCGAAACGGCTCGAGTGATGAGAGACGCAGATGAAAACCCTATCCCACTAAACTCATCCACATTCCAGAACATCTAAACCCACACGGTTTTCCCCAGAAGGGACCTTATTCTCAATCGATTTCTCCGATGCCCTTCGGTGAATGTTTGCGTGTTTTTGGCGAACAATACGGGATGAACAGCCATATTATGAATAACAATATTTTTCATGCACTCTTTGTTATGAAACAAAAGTTTTAACATGAAGTACGCCAGTAGGTGAAGGTTAGCTGATCGCAAAAGAGCTCATTTACATGTATTAAAGGTACAGTAACAATAACGGACCGTTTTATTTTAAGGTTTGCATTTAACCTCGGGGAAAATTTGCGCATTCGTAGCGAATAACGTGGGATGAAAAGAGCCAAATCATGGATAACAGACTTTTTTCTTGCTTTCTCTAAAATGAAAATTTCCATGTGAAGTACGCGGAGGTTGGCTAATCACAACAGAGCTCATTTACATGTCTTAAAGGTACAGTAACAAAAACAGCTAGTTTCATTTTAACGGTACGTTTTTGCGCATTTGTGCCAAGCGACGTGGGTTGCAAAGAGTCATATTATGGATACGATTTTTATTGTTGTCTTCAACACAAAATGATAGTTTGCGTGAAGTTTGCCAGTGCGCTATTCACAACAAAGCTTATTTACATATCTTAAAGGTACAGTACCAACAAAAAAAGCAGCTTGTTTCATTCTAAGGTTCAGCAAAAGGGTTACAACAAATAGTAGCGTTTACATTGGCAGTTTTTTTTTGCGGAAATCAGACATTTTTCGCGATTTTCACACATGGGATGAAAAGAGTCATGTTAAGGATAATGGGATCTTTTTTTCTTGTTCTCTTGGATACGAAAGTTTGCATGTGAGCTTTTACTGCACACAGAGGTTGGCTAATCGCAAAGGAGCTCATTTACATATCTTAAAGGTACAGTGACAAAAACAGCCCATTTAGTTCTAACAATCAGAAAAAGGAAATATTAGATGCCTTTATAGTGACATTGCATTCTCGATTAACTTCAGGGAAACTTTGCACATTCTTGGTGCACAACATGGGAATAACAGAATCATATTATGGAAAATTCGTATTTAATCTCAGGGAAAGGTTTTTTTTACACATGCAGGATGAAAAAAGAGTCATATTATGGAAAACATTTTTTTTTCTTGCTCTGTTAGACGTGAAACTGAAGTTTGCTAGTATGCAGAGGTTAGCTAATCGATGGAGCTCATTTACATCTCTTAAAGATACAGTAACAAAAAAAGTCCACTTTTATTTTTGGGGTCAGAAAGAGGCTGCAAAAGACGGATGCAATTACAGTGACAGTGCATTCGCATTTAACCTCATGCAATTTTATTGATGCCATCCTTCACCCAGCGATAGAGAGAGAGAAAGAGAAAGGCTCCTGCTATTGCACAGCCTCTCAAGTACTGGTTTCCATGGAAACAAACTTGAGCATAGACCCTGAATCAGGGTGTGTGTGTGTGTCGTCTAGAGATCAGAGGATATGTGTATAGGCTTTTGAAATGCAAATAAAGTCTTGGCTGTTTCTTTACACACACAAATACATTCATCGTGTTATTGGTGCTACAAGTTCACATGTAATGCATCTCTGTGTTTATGTTCTGTCTCAAAAACAGATGCTTTTCTGCTGGTGGTTTTACACTCTCTCTCTCTCTCTCTCGCTCTCTCGCTCTCTCGCTCTCTCTCTCTCTCTCTCTCTGTCTCTCGCACGCTCACTCACTCACTCACTCACACACACACACACAAAGGCCTGAAACATGCTCAAGTGTGTGAACGCCTTACATTATATTAAACACCAAAACAATGCACATTTTTATGCTTTGTAGCTGCTGTCTCACAAAACACACAGTGTTTGCATGCTATGTTGGCATTTCCAGCTCATATCTCCCATAATCTTATCACTGCGTATGTGTTAGTTGATAAAACAAGGAACTAATTGATGATTAAACAAGTAGATCATTGATATTCTGTTTGATTGTGTGTGTGTGTCTGTGCCATAACTCACAGATGTATCATACGTAAGAATACAAGACCGAATGAATCCAGACTAAATATTATAATAAAAAATGTATTTGAAAATACAAATTGTTCATTTAAGACGATGATAATTTTTGTCACTGATTTTTTTTGTCCTTAATTAATTAATTAGTAGTACTTTGTTGACTACTTCTTTCCCCCCTAAATAGGTCTTTTATCTTTTTTTATATTAATTAAAAAATAAGTTTTATTCATTTCATTATAGCATTATATATCTTATATATATATATATATATATAAAATTATATAATTGCATATATAATTATCAATTATTAAAATATTTGATATTTTGATAAAATACTTACAAATAATTTTTTAATGTTTACATTTATTTTTTTACTATTAAAATCTATCAAATCAAATATATTTAAATATATTAGAAACATAATTTACCACACATACATATATAATCAATGATTTAAAAAGTCAAATATTTTTAAATTTGTCATTTTTAAAGTATTTAAGATCAATATAGAATATATCAATTTATTATTAAAATATATTAGAGAAATATACATAATTTATTATGTTATTAGTGTTTATTTATTTTGATGATTATGATTTATTTGTAATTATGCTTTATGTATATTTTTTGTTGGTATGATTGAGTTTAATTCTCACCTTGTTCTTGTGAGCTTGCTTACACACACACACACATCGACTGGTTGTATTTCGGTTTCCATCCTCTGACAGGAAGTATGCATCTTTGTATTCTTTGAGCATTTGTAAAGAAAAAGCTTCATTTTATCCTCTTCATCTTGTGGTTTCCCCCCACAGTCCTGTTTGACTCTTCCTGTCTGCTTTTGCACTTCTGCTCAACTGAAACAAGCTCAGACTGAGAGCTAAAAAAATCCGCTTTTTGTTTGTGTTTTACACTTCCTGGGGTCTTTTGGCTCGAGTCATGCTAATCTTGTGACAGAATGTCTCAATATGATTCAGATCATGTGAATTTGAGACAAAATATCCGAAAAATATCCAATATTGCCATTAAACGTTGTGTTCTTGCTTACATCAGCAGAAAAGGAAAAATAGTTTGTTGTTATTTTGTTACTATGAATAGCAATATTACTACTATATTTTATAGTATAATATCAATATAATAATTTCTATCAGTATTATAGCATATTTTATATATTAGTTAATGTTATTATTATGGTTAATCGCTTTGATTACATAATTTAATAGAAAAACATTTTATTTATATAAATACAAATATTTTCAATGTTTTTATTATTAAAATTAGTGTTTTATTAATAGTAATATCATAAATCATTATTTTATATATTTAATGTAAATTGTTTTCAAATAAAGATCGTTATGAATAATAAAGACTAAATGCATGGACTAACATGGTCTTGCTTACATCAGCGGAAATCTTTTTTTTTGTTATTTTGTTAATATGAATAGTAATGTACTATTAACTATATTTTCTATTAATAATAATAGTAGTATTATTAGGGTTAATCATTTTTATTATATAACAATTTACTAATAAAATAAATAATTTGTAATTTTATAACGCAAATCATTGAAATATTATTTATTATTTTTTAAATAAAGATAATTATGAATGTGAATTCAGAGTTAAAGACATATTGAACCCCGCTAACATGATCTTGCTTTTATCAGTGAAAAAGAAAAACATATGAATAGTAGTATTATACTTCATGTTTTATGTATTTACTATAATTTATTATTATTATTATATTCAGCATTTTGATGAAATAAAAAATTTATGAAATGTATAATTATAATTTTATAATGCAAGTAAATAATGTTATAATTAGTTTTATTTATTGCAGTATTATATTATTATTTTATGAATATTCATTTTATGAATGCTAAATACTACCTGTAATATAATTGAATCCAGAGTTTACAAATATTTAGCCCCGCCCACATGGTCTTGCTTACATCAGCGGAAATGAAAACTAGTTTCCGTGTGCTACAATAAAACTACTTTAATTCCATTTCATTAACCAGCGCCACTCGTTTGTCACATGTACGTGTCTTTATTTGTGTTTTAGGATAAAAAGAAATACCTGGACATCATTCATTCGTACATGGAAGTGCACGGCACGGTCCACGGCACGAGTACAGTCCACCTGCCGGCCTACGTGAAGAACCACGGCATCCTCAGCGGACGCGACCTCCAGTTCCTCCTGCGCGAGACCAAGGTCTGAATCAACTAACTCCTTTTGTTGAATATGGCCTGTAGTCATTGATTAGGACTTTCTGACATGTGTTTTGAGTTTATAGCACAGTGTAATAAGTCTGTCCCGTTGTCTATGCTTGAAAGCTAAATGTGAAATCTGCCCTGCACTTGCACGGTGACATTCATTGATTGTGTGGCCAGTGTGTAGCGTGAAAATCAGCCAAAGGAGAGGATATGCTGTTCTGCTGTTTCTCCAAAGTATCAAAGCTAATCTTTCCTCCCGCCTCGGCCTTTTTCCTCACTCTGAGCTCTACTATTAACTTCATGCACAGTCCAGAGACAGCGAGGCCGCTTCATTTACATACAGCGAGAGTGATCGTGTCTTCAGACAAACTCGTCACTTGGCAGCCGCCTAGCACAGTGAATCTCAACCTTTTGGCATACCGGACCCCAGTCCAATTCAGAACCATCCTCAAGGACCCCCAGAACAAAATTGACTCGTATCATGTGTGTCTTTGTGAGCACCAAATGCAGTCAAGTATAATTCAAGTTAGCTGACTTGTCCAGTATTTGGCCATATCATCAGCTATATTGGAATCTTCTTTCATGGGAACATGTCATGTCAAAATATACAAAATTTATACAAAAATTCATACTTTATACGGACCCCCTGGCCTTATGTGAAGGACCCCTGGTTGAGAAACACTGGCCTAGCAGACACTCTACCACACATCACTATTGCCAACTCTCGCGAGACAAATAAGCAACCGCAGCTTCAAAAACTGTAGCGTGAAAATCAGCCAAAGGAGAGGATATGCTGTTCTGCTGTTTCTCCAAAGTATCAAAGCTAATCTTTCCTCCCGCCTCGGCCTTTTTCCTCACTCTGAGCTCTACTATTAACTTCATGCACAGTCCAGAGACAGCGAGGCCGCTTCATTTACATACAGCGAGAGTGATCGTGTCTTCAGACAAACTCGTCACTTGGCAGCCGCCTAGCACAGTGAATCTCAACCTTTTGGCATACCGGACCCCAGTCCAATTCAGAACCATCCTCAAGGACCCCCAGAACAAAATTGACTCGTATCATGTGTGTCTTTGTGAGCACCAAATGCAGTCAAGTATAATTCAAGTTAGCTGACTTGTCCAGTATTTGGCCATATCATCAGCTATATTGGAATCTTCTTTCATGGGAACATGTCATGTCAAAATATACAAAATTTATACAAAAATTCATACTTTATACGGACCCCCTGGCCTTATGTGAAGGACCCCTGGTTGAGAAACACTGGCCTAGCAGACACTCTACCACACATCACTATTGCCAACTCTCGCGAGACAAATAAGCAACCGCAGCTTCAAAAACAAGCCCGATATTTTTTGATCATGTATTATCATCAATATTATTTATTATAAATGATTTATTACCAATAAATGAGCCCGCAGCATATTAAACTGAAAGTTTAAAAGTTTTTATTTAAAAATAAAACAAGCAAACTGCAACAAAGCAGGAACAAAACTCCTCTCCAATCACCTGTGAGCAGAATAGGATTGGAGAGATGGAAAAGGAGAAAAACACAAGAGCTTCAAAGGAGAGCTGGAACATATCCACATATTTATAGCCTACTAAAATACTGGCTATTCGAACCAAATCTACTCGTAGTATTAGTATAGGCCTACTTGTTTTTTTGTTTTGTTTTTTTTACAGCCCGTGATAATTAATGCATTACAAAAACATTGTAAAAATTAGGCTACCTTATAAAGGAAAAAGTCATCCCACTCCTCTACATCTACTACTAGCATTGCTTGGATTACAGCGTCATGCACCTTCCTTTTGAACAATCCCTCATTGAAGAAAAATCACGTTCAAAAAGAAGGAGGGGGCGGAATATTTGGCAAATTACGCTACAGCACTTATATTTTTGCACTGATTGGCTATTAACTGTGAGCAGAGAGAGTGTCAATCAATGCATTGGAGAATACAGTGAACATAAATGAAAAGAAACGAAGTTGCTCGTCAGGTTTTCCTAGCAAGCAACCATATTTTTTTAAATAAGCCCAAAAAACCGCGACCCGGAATTTTTTCACGCAACTTTACAAAAAAAGAAGCCCAAAGTATAATACGAGGACTTGGCAACTCTGCCACACATGCTGAGGAACTCTCAAACTTTCTTTCTAGAAGCCTGCTTTTTTCAGCAGCCTGCTTTTTTTAAAATCTTTTCTGCCCCCTGTTGATAAACCATAGAAGTTCAACCAGAAAAAGTTTCTATAATTTTTATGCATAAAAAGTGGCGGTGGACGAGGAGATACCCCCTCACAATGTAGAGCTCTTTGAGTGCTTAGAAAAGCAGAAAAGCGCTTTATAAATGTAATGAATTATTATTATTATAATTAATTATATTGTTTATTATTGTTGTTGTTGTTAAATTATATTATAAATCATCTTATATATATATATATATATATAACAGTAATAAAATATTTTAAAAGTAAATTATAATTTGTATTTTTATAATACATATAAACTAAATATAAACTAACATCATACATTAATATTAACTATATACACTACCGTTCAAAAGTTTGGGATCAGTAAGACTTGTAATGTTTTATAAAGACGTCTCTTGTGCTCATCAAGGCTGCATTTATTTGATCAAAAATACAGAAAAAAACAGTA
>NW_015505342.1:202671-203306 GCF_001515645.1 Sinocyclocheilus grahami | reverse complement strand
GAAAAAAAACGGTAATCTTGCAAAATGTTATTACAATATAAAATAATGGTTTCTATTTTAATATCCTTTAAAATATAATTTATTTCAGTGATGAATTTCCATCAGCCATTACTCCCGTCTAAAGTGTCACACGATCCTTCAGAAATCATTCTGATATGCTGATTTATTATCAGAATGATCAATGTTGGCAACAGTTGTGCTGCCAAATATTTTTTGGGAAACTGCGATACTTTTTCAGGATTCTTTGATGAATGAAAAGTTCAAAAGAACCGCATTTATTCAAAATATTAATCTTTTCTAACAATATAAATCTTTGCTATCACTTCTTAACAATGTAACGCATTCTTGCTGTATAAATGTTTAATTTCTTTCAAAAGAAGAAAGAATAAAAATTTACTGACCCCAAACTTTTGAACGGTTGTGTATATTGTTAGAAAAGATTTCCATTTTGAATAAATGCTCTTATTTTTTACTTTTTATTCATCAAAGAATCCTGAAAAAAATATTGCAGTTTCCAAAAAAATATTAAGCAGCACAACAGTTTCCAGCGCAGATTTTGACCGGTAGTGTAGATAGATAGATTATACATTATATTGCGTTTTATTTATATATATATATATATATATATATATATA